>NC_060174.1:36825782-36855782 GCF_021184085.1 Oncorhynchus gorbuscha
GTACAACAAGAACCAGCGCCTTATTCGTTGGGCGCTTATTGTACAGAATTATAATTTGGAGATCCGCCACAAAAAGGGTTCAGATAATGTATTAGCAGATGCTTTGTCTCGTGTGTAATATAATGATTTTTGTAGGTTGACTGTGTTGATGTGCCCCTAGGGTTGCTCTTTTAAGGGTCGGAGTGTTACGGATACAGGTATCCTGTGTGTGTGTGCGTGTGCGTGTGTGTGCGTGTGCGTGTGCGTGTGCGTGTGCGTGTGTGTGTGTGTATGTATCCTGTGTTCTCTTCTCTCCTTCTCCCCTCACAGGTGAAAATCATCACACCCCAATCAGACACCAATCAATCATCAATCAGAAGACACACCTCCTCCTGTTTCCTACCCAATCACAATTCCTTTCCCTTGGTTTAAAAACCCTGTCAGTTGTTTTCTCTGGAGCTTAATCTCTCTGTTTCACGCTCTCCAACTATGTCTCACTATCTCTTGCTCTTTATGTATTGAGCTATCTTTTGTTTGAGTACCTCCATATCACTGTCCTCACCTGTGAGTATTGTTTTTGGTTATGGTGTTTGAGTGTTTGTTTGGTGGGAAAAGGGGGAACCAAGACAAGTCGCCCATGGGCATACACTAGCCGTAGGTAAACTTTATTAACACTAGTTAGAACTGGGCATTCCACCCACTGTATTTTTGGTTAGTTAGTTAGCTGTTGTTGAAATAGGATAGTCTAGCTTAGGGGTGTTTTTGAATACTTACTATTTCTTTCCTTGGGTCCAGCTGAGCCCCTTTTCCTGCTCCCCCCCCCCCCCATTACCGTGTGTTTTCTAATAAACCATGTGTTTGATGGTAATTTAGTTGTCTGTGGTTATTTCTCTCACTTTTACTTTTTCACTATTATAATTTGCATGAGTTATGTTACGGGTCTCGTTACCATCTCCCCTAGACTGTCGGGCAAAAGGGATTCATAACAGCAGCCCTTCTACTTACTTAGAGTTGTATAAACTCATGGATATGGACGTGTGTAATTGTGTGACTCCAAGTGCATTTGAGGTAAAGTAGTGACTGGATAACTGGAATGAGGCACGAGAGTGAGCAGATTGTCCTGTCCCGACTATGACTCTAGCACTTCACTCCCTTTCCTGCCCGAATCCCACAGGACCCACAAGATCCACGGGAGTCCTGTTCCTGTGTCAAACTCTAGTTGCCGCCGCATGTTGGTGGGGGAAAAAGGGGAATGATTGTTAACATAATTGTAATCATAACTAACCCTCAAGTAAGCTGTGATGAACTACTCAAATCTCACAACTTAATTTTGAAAGATAATGATTTTATAATAAGTTCTACTTAAACGTTTTGGCAATTTCACAACTAGTACAAAAGATTACGACTGTTATTGATGCCACATAGGCCTTTTTCAACCAGAATAGTCCAAGTTTTATTTTATATGTACTGCACAAATTACACTTTTTGTAATGCTTTTATCGGAAGGCCTACACGCTATTCCAGGGGTCTCAAAGTCAACTCCTCGAAAGTCACAGCACTTATAGTTGTCCCTCATTCCTTTTAATCAGTGTCTGATTTGTCCCTGGGAAACCAGGTATGTGGACTCCCAGTCAGTGAAATTAAGCGATCAATCAAGTGCAGTGGAGAAACAGTTAAGCTACAGCCTATTCTCTGCTGTGGTATAGCAGCTCCATGAGGTTCCTCTGGTCCCAGGACCCCAGACACCCAGCCAAGTAAAATATCTCTAGTCACACTGTCAAGTGGTTCTGCTCCCCAAGCAGCTGGTTCATTTACATTCATTGACACTGGCAATTAAACACGACACACTGGGGATGTGTGATTAATTGATAACCTGTACCTTTTGGCCCGATTCTGTGTGTGTGATTAGCTTTACTTTCTTCCTATGAGTGACGATGAAAAGTGAGGTAGATTGAGTGTGCGTGTATGCATTTGTGTTGTGTGTGTGATCGATAGCCTAACCCAGGGTTTCCCAAACTCTGTCCTGGTGCATCCCAGGTGTTCACATTTAGTTTTTGTGCCCCAGCATTACATAGCTGATTCAAATAATCAACTCATCAAGGCACAGAGTACAGCTAAAGCCAGCTGAATTTAGAGAACTCATTGATGGGTTTGATGTCAAACCAGAGCAGCAGGCAAGGAGTTCGTTGAAAGGGAAAGATGGATGAAGGAGAGAGGGTGGGACAGAGTGTGATGGAGGTAGAGATGTAAGGAGAGAAGAGATGCGTCAAACCTGTGTTGCCATAGCAACCAGGGCACCATTGAGGAGAGGGGGTTTTGATTGTGGAGAGATTGGACATAAGCGGCAGTCATGCACACAGAGAGCAGGGCACTGATATGCTCTAGATCTGAGAATGAGCCGGAGGCTTTGGGAGCATCCCCGGCCTCCACCCAGGTCCAAACTCAATCCCATGTTAATGTTGATGATAATGCACCCGAGATTTGGATGGCGGGGAGTTCAAGGGCGGGCATGATAGTGACTGAGTTTCCGGCAGTGGTTACCGAAGGCAGGGAAGCCCTGACTCCAAGGCTGATATGCCTGTCTCACAGACAAAAGAGAATCATGTGCCCAGTGTAAGCACGGACATGCAGGGTAATGGTTTGAGGCAGTGTGGGGGAGCCAGTGTGCTCTGGTTTTGGAGCTGCTAGATGAGGATGGAGGAAGAGAGAGATCCTCTGTCAGATATCCCCAGCAATGTAATGTAGAATCTCAGGATGAGTCCCACTCAGGTTTACCACAGTACACATTACAGCAGATTAATACTTTTCTGTAGGATTAATTTAGTAAACATGTTACCAGACAGGAATTTTTTCCTGATGCAGAGACGTTTGTCAGGGAAGGCCTTTGGGATCACATTAAAACATCAGTGCGATTGGATAATGTTAATCAGAGGGTACATTGGTGTTTAGATAGCCATGTTGCATTATTAATAAAAAGGAAACGTCCAGAAAATGGAATGAAAGTGGCAGAAAATAATAAACAATTGATTTGAAAATAATTGGTATGATCATTTATCAGAGGGTGATTTCTTCCACTTGTCTGTTACCTATGCTGGTTTTCTTACTTTCCATTTCAAATATGTTTATGGTGGGTTTAAATGTGGGCTCGTTAAAACATACAGTTGAAGCCGGAAGTTTACATGCACCTTAGCCAACTACATTTAAACTCAACTTTCACAGTTCCTGACATTTAATCCGAGTAAAAATTCCCTATCTTAGGTCAGTCAGGATCACCACTTTATTTTAAGAATGTGAAATGTCAGAATAATAGTAGAGAGATTTATTTAAGCTTTTATTTCTTTCATCACATTCCCACTAGGTCAGATGACATGCACTCAATTAGTATTTGGTAGCATTGCCTTTAAACTTGAGTCAAATGTTTCGGGTAGCCTTCCACAAGCTTCCCACAATAAGTTGGGTGTATTTTGGCCCATTCCTCCTGACAGAGCTGGTGTAACTGAGTCAGGTTTGTAGGCCTCCTTGCTCTCACACGCTTTTTCAGTTCTGCCAACAAATTTTCTGTGTAACATGTTATATAACTGTCATCTGATGAAGATTTCAAAAGGTTAGTGCATTATTTTTCTTTTAAGTTTCTGTTCGTCCTCACGATTGCTGTACACCTTTATAACATGTTAAAGCTTGATTATGAACTTAGTTAGACAAGTTTAGTCGACATATAATATGTAAGTTTGACGTTTTGGTGCGCATCCACTTGACTTTTGGCTACATTTCAACCAAAATGTGTCGTGTTTGAGAACCGAAAGACACAGACTGCAAAACTAAACGCTGTTTTTGGTAAGTATAATTCCTTCCAGGTCTTCTGATGGAAGAACAGCAAAGGTAAGGGAATATTTATGTGGTAAATTTGGGTTTTTGTGGACTCCAAGATAGAGGAGCCATAATGCTACTTTTTGAGCGCCGACTCATAGTATAGCCTAGTGAACGAAACCTGTAACGTTAAAAATAAATGTAACACAGCGATTGCATTCAGAAGAAGTGTATCTAACTATATATATGTAGAACATGCATATTTAGTCAAAGTTTATTATGTGTATTCCTTGTTAGCTGAAGTTATCTGCCGGAGCTATCGTCATTTCTCAGGACATTTGAGTAGCATTTTTTGAACGATGCATCATTGTAAACAGAGATTTATGGATATATATGGCATATTATTGAAAAAAAACATAAATATATATAATAATATAATAATAATAATATAATAATATATAATATACGAGTAGGCTGTCATTGAAGATAAGAATATGTTCTTAACTGTCTTGCCTAGTTAAATAAACGTTAAAACAATGTTTTGTTGCAGCAGCGACTCCTCCTCCAAACACATTAAGGCACTTACATTACACATGACAAAAGATAAAACAGTACATTATACCACATTATTACACCAGTACATATCTACAATTAAAAATGTATAATACCACCATTTGTGCATGTGTGTCTGTAACTGTGTGTGTCTCTTCAGTCCCTGCTATTCCTTAAGGTGTATATTTATCAGTTTTAAAAAAATCTGATTCTACTGCTTGCATCAGTTACCTGATGTGGAATAGAGTTCCATGTAGTCATGGCTCTATGTGGTACTGTGTTCCTCCCAAGTCTGTTATGCACTTGGACTGTGACGAGCTTTCTGATGGTATGTCTTGTGGGGTATGCATGGGTGTTTGAGCTGTGTGCTAGTAGTTTAAACAGACAGCTAGTGTATTCAGCTTGTCAACACTTCTTACAAAAATAAGTAGTAATGAAGTCAATCTCTCCCCCACTTTGAGCCACGAAAGATTGACATGCGTATCATTAATGTTTGCTCTTAGTGTACATTGAAGGGCCAGCCATACTGACATGTTCTGAGCCAATTGTAATTTTCCTAAGTCCCTCTTTGTGGAACCTGACCACACGACTGAACCATAGTCCAGGTGTGACTGTTATGCAGGTGAATGAGGACCCAAAAGCGACTTGGCGAAAACAGAGTCTTTAATCCAGTTTAAGGAAATAGCAATACTCCTAGACAAATCGGAGCGGTAAATAAAGCATAAGAAACAATTTCACTCGTAATCACGAGAACTGACTGGAGACTCGATAATGAACTGCAGGTTGCCTCGGGAAGGCACTTGACCGTAGCAGACTCAGACACCTGCTCACCACGCAGCATCTGAGGGAAACACGACACGACAGGGCGATACAAAGACACAGCACGGTGAACAGTATACAAGGATCCGACAGGACAGAACCGGAAAACAAGGGGAGAAATAGGGACTCTAATCAGGGGAAAAGATAGGGAACAGGTGTGGGAAGACTAAATGATTGATTAGGGGAATAGGAACAGCTGGGAGCAGGAACGGAACGATAGAGAGAAGAGAGAGAGAGAGGGAGAGAGAAAAAAGGGAACGAACCTAAAAAGACCAGCAGGGGGAAAACGAACAGAAGGAAACGCAAAATGACAAGACAATATAAGACAAAACATGACAGTACCCCCCCACTCACCGAGCGCCTCCTGGCGCACTCGAGGAGGAATCCTGGCGGCAACGGAGGAAATCATCAATCAGTGAACGGTCCAGCACGTCCCGAGACGGAACCCAACTCCTCTCCTCAGGACCGTAACCCTCCCAATCCACTAAGTATTGGTGACCCCGTCCCCGAGAACGGGAGGGGGGGAGGGAAGACGAACGGGGGGTGCGAAGAAAGGGCTTGACACAGGAGACATGGAAGACAGGATGGACGCGACGAAGATGTCGCGGAAGAAGCAGTCGCACAGCGACAGGATTGACGACCTGGGAGACACGGAACGGACCAATGAACCGCGGAGTCAACTTACGAGAAGCTGTCGTAAGAGGTAGGTTGCGAGTGGAAAGCCACACTCTCTGGCCGCAACAATACCTTGGACTCTTAATCCTACGTTTATTGGCGGCTCTCACAGTCTGTGCCCTGTAACGGCAAAGTGCAGACCTCACCCTCCTCCAGGTGCGCTCACAACGTTGGACAAACGCTTGAGCGGAGGGAACGCTGGACTCGGCAAGCTGGGATGAGAACAGAGGAGGCTGGTAACCCAGACTACTCTGAAACGGAGATAACCCGGTAGCAGACGAAGGAAGCGAGTTGTGAGCGTATTCTGCCCAGGGGAGCTGTTCTGCCCAAGACGCAGGGTTTCTGAAAGAAAGGCTGCGTAGTATGCGACCAATCGTCTGATTGGCCCTCTCTGCTTGACCGTTAGACTGGGGATGAAACCCGGAAGAGAGACTGACGGACGCACCAATCAAACGACAGAACTCCCTCCAAAACTGTGACGTGAATTGCGGACCTCTGTCTGAAACGGCGTCTAACGGAAGGCCATGAATTCTGAACACATTCTCGATGATGATTTGTGCCGTCTCCTTAGCGGAAGGAAGTTTAGCGAGAGGAATGAAATGTGCCGCCTTAGAGAACCTATCGACAACCGTAAGAATCACAGTCTTCCCCGCAGACAAAGGCAGACCGGTAATGAAGTCTAGGGCGATGTGAGACCATGGTCGAGAAGGAATGGGAGCGGTCTGAGACGACCGGCAGGAGGAGAGTTACCTGACTTAGTCTGCGCGCAGTCCGAACAAGCAGCCACGAAACGGCGCGTGTCACGCTCCTGAGTCGGCCACCAAAAGCGCTGGCGAATAGAAGCAAGAGTGCCTCGAACACCGGGATGACCAGCTAACTTGGCAGAGTGAGCCCACTGAAGAACAGCCAGACGAGTGGAAACAGGAACGAAAAGAAGGTTACTAGGACAAGCGCGCGCGACGCAGTGTGCGTGAGTGCTTGCTTAACCTGTCTTTCAATTCCCCAGACTGTCAACCCGACAACACGCCCATAAGGAAGAATCCCCTCGGGATCAGTAGAAGCCACAGAAGAACTAAAAGACGGGATAAGGCATCAGGCTTGGTGTTCTTGCTACCCGGACGGTAAGAAATCACAAACTCGAAACGAGCGAAAAATAATGCCCAACGAGCTTGACGAGCATTAAGTCGTTTGGCAGAACGGATGTACTCAAGGTTCTTATGGTCTGTCCAAACGACAAAAGGAACGGTCGCCCCCTCCAACCACTGTCGCCATTCGCCTAGGGCTAAGCGGATGGCGAGCAGTTCGCGGTTACCCACATCATAGTTGCGTTCAGATGGCGACAGGCGATGAGAAAAATAAGCGCAAGGATGAACCTTATCGTCAGACTGGAAGCGCTGGGATAGAATGGCTCCCACGCCTACCTCTGAAGCGTCAACCTCGACAATGAATTGTCTAGTGACGTCAGGAGTAACGAGGATAGGAGCGGACATAAAACGTTCTTTTAGAAGATCAAAAGCTCCCTGGGCGGAACTGGACCACTTAAAACACGTCTTGACAGAAGTAAGAGCTGTGAGAGGGGCAGCAACTTGACCGAAATTACGAATGAAACGCCGATAGAAATTAGCGAAACCTAGAAAGCGCTGCAACTCGACACGTGACCTTGGAACGGGCCACTCACTGACAGCTTGGACCTTAGCGGAATCCATCTGAATGCCTTCAGCGGAAATAGCGGAACCGAGAAAAGTAACGGAGGAGACATGAAAAGAGCACTTCTCAGCCTTCACGTAGAGACAATTCTCTAAAAGGCGCTGGAGAACACGTCGAACGTGCTGAACATGAATCTCGAGTGACGGTGAAAAAATCAGGATATCGTCAAGGTAGACAAAAACAAAGATGTTCAGCATGTCTCTCAGAACATCATTAACTAATGCCTGAAAAACAGCTGGCGCATTGGCGAGACCAAACGGCAGAACCCGGTACTCAAAATGCCCTAACGGAGTGTTAAACGCCGTTTTCCACTCGTCCCCCTCTCTGATGCGCACGAGATGGTAAGCGTTACGAAGGTCCAACTTAGTAAAGCACCTGGCTCCCTGCAGAATCTCGAAGGCTGATGACATAAGGGGAAGCGGATAACGATTCTTAACCGTTATGTCATTCAGCCCTCGATAATCCACGCAAGGGCGTAGAGTACCGTCCTTTTTCTTAACAAAAAAAAACCCCGCCCCGGCCGGAGAGGAAGAAGGCACTATGGTACCGGCGTCAAGAGACACAGACAAATAATCCTCGAGAGCCTTACGTTCGGGAGCCGACAGAGAGTATAGTCTAACCCGAGGAGGAGTGGTCCCCGGAAGGAGATCAATACTACAATCATACGACCGGTGAGGAGGAAGGGAGTTGGCTCGGGACCGACTGAAGACCGTGCGCAGATCATGATATTCCTCCGGCACTCCTGTCAAATCGCCAGGTTCCTCCTGAGAAGTGGGGACAGAAGAAATGGGAGGGATGGCAGACATTAAACACTTCACATGACAAGAAACGTTCCAGGATAGGATAGAATTACTAGACCAATTAATAGAAGGATTATGACATACTAGCCAGGGATGACCCAAAACAACAGGTGTAAAAGGTGAACGAAAAATCAAAAAGAAATAGTCTCACTGTGGTTACCAGATACTGTGAGGGTTAAAGGTAGTGTCTCAAATCTGATACTGGGAAGATGACTACCATCTAAGGCGAACATGGGCGTAGGCTTGTCTAACTGTCTGAAAGGAATGTCATGTTTCCGAGCCCATGCTTCGTCCATGAAACAACCCTCAGCCCCAGAGTCTATCAAGGCACTGCATGTAGCACCCGAACCGGTCCAGCGTAGATGGACCGACATAGTAGTACAGGATCTAGATGGAGAGACCTGAGTAGTAGCGCTCACCAGTAGCCCTCCGCTTACTGATGAGCTCTGGCTTTTACTGGACATGAATTGACAAAATGTCCATCAAATCCGCAATAGAGGCACAGGCGGTTGGTGATCCTCCGTTCCCTCTCCTTAGTCGAGATGCGAATACCTCCCAGCTGCATGGGCTCAGTCTCTGAGCCAGAGGAGGGAGATGGTTGCGATGCGGAGCAGGGAAACACCGTTGACGCGAGCTCTCTTCCACGAGCTTGGTGACGAAGATCTACCCGTCGTTCTATGCGGATGGCGAGAGCAATCAAAGAGTCCACACTGGAAGGAACCTCCCGGGAGAGAATCTCATCTTTAACCACTGCGTGGAGTCCCTCCAGAAAACGAGCGAGCAGCGGCGGGTAGTCGCTGGGTCCATTCTTTGGTCGGATCCTTCTGTTATGCAGGTGAATGAGGACCCAAAAGCGACTTGGCGAAAACAGAGTCTTTAATCCAGTTTAAGGAAATAGCAATACTCCTAGACAAATCGGAGCGGTAAATAAAGCATAAGAAACAATTTCACTCGTAATCACGAGAACTGACTGGAGACTCGATAATGAACTGCAGGTTGCCTCGGGAAGGCACTTGACCGTAGCAGACTCAGACACCTGCTCACCACGCAGCATCTGAGGGAAACACGACACGACAGGGCGATACAAAGACACAGCACGGTGAACAGTATACAAGGATCCGACAGGACAGAACCGGAAAACAAGGGGAGAAATAGGGACTCTAATCAGGGGAAAAGATAGGGAACAGGTGTGGGAAGACTAAATGATTGATTAGGGGAATAGGAACAGCTGGGAGCAGGAACAGAACGATAGAGAGAAGAGAGAGAGAGAGGGAGAGAGAAAAAAGGGAACGAACCTAAAAAGACCAGCAGGGGGAAAACGAACAGAAGGAAACGCAAAATGACAAGACAATATAAGACAAAACATGACAGTGACAAAAGTAGGACATGTTTGACCTGCCTTGTTGATTGTTTTGTTAAAAAGGCATAGTAGCGCTTTATTATGGAAATAATTCTCTAAATCTTAGCTACTGTTGTATCAACATGTTTTGACCTCAACTTGCTCAATTTCCACAACATTCCACACATTTCCTCATTACAAGATTTAGTTGAAGTTTAGGGTTTAGTGAATGACTTGTCCCAAATACAATGCTTTTAGTTTTTGAAATATTTAGGATAAACATATTCCTTGCAACCCACTATGAAATTAACTGCAGCTCTTTGTTAAGTGTTGCAGTCACTTCAGTCGCTGTAGTAGCTGACGTTTTTCCAACAGCAGACTATGATCGGTAATGTCAAAAGCTGCACTGAAGTTTAACAAAAAATCTGTTTCTCACAGCCAATCAGACATTTGTGTAAGTGCTGTGCTTGTTGAATGTCCTTCCCTATAAGTGTGTTGAAAGTCTGTAATTTTTTTTACTGTAAAGTAGAAATGTATCTGGTCAAACACCATTTTTTTTCCCAAAGGTTTGCTAAGGGTTGGTAACAGGTTGATTGGTCGGCGATTTGAGCCACTATAGGGGGCTTTACTATTCTTAGGTTGCGGAATGAATTTAGCTTCCCTTCAGACCTGAGCGCACACACTTTCTAGTAGGCTTACATTGAAGATACCGCCATAGAGTAGACATCAACTTTTAAATGTGGTGTTCTTACAGGAGACCCGACAGTGACAGGCATAATGTGTCAGTGTGGGGCATGGAGTGGGAGGGGCAGTACTTCCTTAGTCATTGGTCTAGGGGTAGCCGTTCTATTCTCATCAGGCTTAGACCTTAAAACCCTTTACACTTGTACCCTTATATGGGTTGAAAATGGCAGATTTGGGCACTGATAAATGCCTCAAATTGGAACTTAGTGGCTGTAAAGTAACATACTATACATGACATCTGAGCTCTGGACCTGCCCTTCACAGCACTGAATGGGTTTTGAATGACAGCCTTTCTGAACTTGAGAACCTTGTGCAACATGAAGTTGCCCCCATCCCTCCCGCTAACTGGGCAACTTTTGCAAATTTTTTGTTGTCTGAGTGGGGAAAACATTGAGGATTACTGTATAATAAATACTTATTTGATGTCATACAAGCAAGCCAAACACCAGCCCAAATGTGCCCTTCACATTCCCATAGCATAAAACTCACGTCATATACAGTATCAACGTTTATGATCACTGTGTTTGATGTACAGCTACACAATGACAATTCATCATACCCTGGATTGTTCTGAACAAAATTTGCTTACTGTATATTTGTCTATTGTGAATAAAAATTGCCATGGCACACGCACCTGAATGGACTCATGACTCCTTCGATGGTCATCAGAATTATGATCTTTTTCTGTGAATTACATTGTGAAAGCCTGAACATTGTAATATATTATTTTATAACTTAGTGCCTTTAGAAAGTATTGATTCCCCTTGATTTATTCAACATTTTATTGTGTTAACTCCTGAATTCGAGGGATTAAATATAGTTTCTCACCCATGTACACACAATACTCCATAATGACAAAGTGAAAAGATGTTTTAGCAAATGCATTGAAAATTAAATACAGAACTATCTAATTTACAGTACATAAGTATTCGCACAACTGAGTCAGTACTTTGTAGATGCACCTTTGGCAGTGATTACGGCTGTGAGTCTTTCTGGTAAGACTCTAAGAGCTTTCCACACCTGGCTTGTAAAAACATTTGCCCATTATTCTTTTCAAAATTATTTAAGCTCATTGCTAAACAACCATTTTCAGGTCCTGCCATAGATTTTAAAGTAGATATAAGTCAAGACTCTAACTCAGCCAGACTGTCTTCTTGTTAACCACATCTACACTGGAGTTGCTTATGTTTCAGGTTATTGTCCTGCTGAAAGGTGAATACATATCCCAATGTCTGGTGAAAAGCAAACTGAACCAGGTTTTCCTCTAGGATTTTTGCCTGTGCTTAGCGCCATTCCTTTTCTTTTTTTTAATCCTGAAAAACACCCGTCATTAACTATTACAAGTATACCCATAACATGATGCAGCCACCACTATGCTTGAAAATATGGATAGTGGTACTCGGTAATGTGTTGATTTGGATTAACCTCAAACCAAACACTTTGTATTGTTCTATTGTGTGTGACTTGTTAACCATATTTCTACTCCTGAACGTATTTAGGTTTGACATAAAGGGATTGAATACTTGACTCGACATTTCATCTTTTCATTTTTAATGAATTTGTAAAAAAAAATTGTGGGTTAGTGTGTGTGTAGACCATTGACCAAAAACATCCAAATGTAATCCATTTTAAATTCAGGCTGTAACACAACAAACTGAGGAAAAAGTCCAGGGGTGTGAATACTTTCTTAAGGCACTGTAGCTAGTCATGATTGCAATATAACAAGCTTCAAATTATGCCCAACTGATGCAGATTGTGATTTATAATGGACAGTTTTTGAATTGCGTAAACAACAATATTTGTGTGATGGCAGGAATGTGTGCTTGCTCTAGTTCCTCAATGGCACAGATAGGAGAGCTCAAAAAAGCAACTCGGTTGAAGAAACTTATTTAAATCATAAAGGTGCATTGGAATTTTAAAGTGCATTCAACAGTGCACAATTTGGAGAGGTGTGTGGCCACTTAGACACCAGTTAGTGTCACGCCCTGGCCATAGAGGTTTTTATTCTCTATTTTGGTTAGGCCAGGGTGTGACTAGGGTGGGCATTCTAGTTTCTTTATTTCCATGTTGGTGTGGTTCCCAATCAGAGGCAGCTGTCTATCGTTGGTTCTGATTGGGGGTCATATATAAGTTGTCCTTTTTCGTTTGGCTTTTGTGGGTAGTTGTTTTCTGTTTAGTGCCTGCACCTGACAGGACTGGTTCAGTTTTCCCTCTGTTATTTTGTTTGAGTGTTTTTGAGTATTAAATTCATCATGAACACTTACCAAGCTGCGTTTTTCTCCACTCCTTCATACGATGATCTTCAGTTAGTTCTCTCACTCAAACCCATACCCCACATTTTCCAGGAATATTCCGATCGTGTTACTATGCTATCATGTTATTGTCATGTTACTATCATGTATTTTCAGATTTCGTGAACAAGAAATGTGGCAAAAAGTACAAGAAATCGATACAATCAATTGCTACCATGGTTATGCCTTTCATATTTCTGACGTAAGGACAATGTCAATTTGGCCCTATCCATATAGGCTAATTCTCACGAGTGTAAAGGGCATTAGTGGTTCGGGCAGGGGGGTTAGGGGGGTATAATTGTCTGTTTGTTAATGTCTATGCTCTCAGTAGGGGTCTGACTGGGTGCAGTTACTTGAGAAGCATAGACAGGCCATGCAGCAGTATGGAGGTAGATGTATTGTTATGGGGTATGACCCGGAACTGTACAACAGATTACACCGCAGATAGGAACTGAGAGGAGGCTCTTCCACATTCGGGGGTGGTATTGACAAATATGTTGAAACAGCATGGGCTAGTAGATGAGTGGAGAAAGAGAAATTGGAGAGGCAGGAGCTATACATGGGTGAATGTTGTGGAGGGGAGGATTAGTGTGGCGAGGCTATATAGGTTTCATGTCCTTAAGGTGAGCTGTAACAGGGTTCGGGGCTCCTAGATCTGCCCTAGTTGCTTCTCAGACCATCACATGGTCACAGTTGAGTATAGCTTGTCAGTTCTACCTCATCTGAACCTAAGACAATGGTGGGAGGTGGGGAAAACACATACGGGTATTTTGTCTGCCCTACTCTGTCCATAGAACAGCTAGGATAAGGTTTACTATTCAGAGGTTGGAGCTGGATATTAGACATT
Source organism: Oncorhynchus gorbuscha (assembly GCF_021184085.1). Taxonomy (NCBI): domain Eukaryota; kingdom Metazoa; phylum Chordata; class Actinopteri; order Salmoniformes; family Salmonidae; genus Oncorhynchus; species Oncorhynchus gorbuscha. Next base: position 36,839,343 of record NC_060174.1, read on the forward strand.
GAGAATAGCCTTATTGAGCAGCAGGACTTTGGGTAAGAGAGGGAGTTGAAAGCTAAGCGGACACAGTTGGTCTTTTTTTACAGGATCAGGTGAAGGGAGAGCATGGATGGCCACATTAGAGCATGGATGGTCACCCTGAAGGACACGGATGCTCTGAGTGCGTTCTTCAACCTGGAGAGGAAGTTAGCAGAGTAGAAGCAGATGTTCCATCTACGTTGTCCTTTAGCGTCTCTGATGTCGGTTCCAGCAGAGATGAGGAGTATGACTATGTACTTCTATGCAGACCTCTATGGTAACTGCAACACTGATCCAAAGTGTGCTCAGTAGATTCTGCATGGGCTGCTTAAGCTGGGGCCTGATCATAGTAAAAGTGGGCGGTAGGGGTGGGACCTGTAAGAGGTCCCTTCCCAGTACACCCCAGAAAGGTTTATACATCTAAGCTGTCAGTCCATCTACCCCGGTGCATGGCCTGGCGAAGGGCTGTACAGCCGCTATGCATTAGCTCTCTCAGGCAGCTGGACCTCCATCCCAGCAATGTGATCAGGCCTCAGCTTAAGCAGCCCATGCAGACAGGCATTTGGCATGGGTATACACTCTTGGGTCAGCTTTACTGTCTAGCCATAGAACCACATCTGTGTAGGCTAAGGGAGAGGCTGTAGGGGTTGTCAGTTCCAGGGGTAGTAGGTGGGGAGTCAAATTTCATTGTCTGCTTATGCTGATGATGTAACAGTGTATGTTAAAGGGCAAGAAGATGTAGAAGAGGTTAGCAGGGTTTAAATGTTGTTTGAGGGGGCAACATCAGCTAAGGTGAACTGGGAGAAGAGTGAACGTCTAATTATGGGGAGATGGGTCAGAGCAGGATCTCCTAGTCTTCCTGGGGTGCTACAGAATGTTTTTGGGGACCTCAGAATTTCCGGAGAGAAACTGGGAGGAGATGGTGGACCAGGTTGCGGCTAAGTTGTCTAAATAGCGGCAGTTGTAGCCACGACTGTCTTTCAGGGGAAGGGTCCTGGTCACTAACAGCTTGGCCGCTTCAATGCTCTGGCACGGCACAGGCTGATGGTGTTGGATCCCCCACAGAGTCTTGTCAAGCAACTGTAGAGGTCAGTGGAGAATTGATTTTGTTCAACACTGGACATGTGTGGCAGTGTTACACCTCCGTTTGCATGAGGGGGGCCAAGGGCTGGTGGACATTGGGTCCAGAGTGACAGCTTTCTGTCACTTGTTCCTGTTGGATCTGGAGCAGGTCAACATGTCAGCCATTACTCACTTCTACCGCTTTGGCCGTGGAAAAGACTCTATATGTTGGAGGGCCTATGTATAGTGTAGCCAAAAGGTAAAGGTACTGCCTATTAAACAACCTGTTTAGGGCAGGCAAAAATGGCAGTGTGGAAGACCAGAATGTATGAGATGCTATTTGTGTTTACAAATTTGTGTACGGACCCCAGAGCTGTGCTGCAGGGGCTGGTGTGGGCTCGGCTCCTACTGGAGCATATACAGAGTGCACAAAACATTATGCTCTTTCAATGACAGACTGACCAGGTGAATCCAGGTGAAAGCTATGATCCCTTATTGATGTCACTTGTTATATCCACTTCAAATCAGTGTAGATGAAGAGGAGATGACAGGTTAAAGAAGGATTTTTAAGCCTTGTGACAATTGAGACATGGATTGTTTATGTATGCCATACAGAGGATGAATGGGCAAGACAAATATTTAAGTGCCTTTTGAACAGGGTATTGTAGTAGGTTCCAGGTGCATCAGTTTGTGTCAAGAAATGAGTCTGTCTGTCTGTCTCCTTAATCAGAGTAGTGACTGAGGAGCCTACAGTCAGCCTGCCAATATAGGTTGTAAATATATGAAAGTTTATACATACACACACACACACTAAGCCTTGGAGAGCTCTCAGGGGTTTAGTTTATCTGTCTCTGTGACAGGCCACAAGAGATTTTTCAGAGCACAGTGTCTCTCTTTCTGTAGTGTAGGATCCCCTCTCTATCTCTCTCCTGGATTGCAATGGTTCAGAGGCTTGTGATGTGATCTGTGAGAAAGTGATATAATTGGTTGTCCTAAGATTAGGCTGTTACTTTTGGTTGGTTAACCATTCTTAAGAGGCAAATGTACAAATAAGACTCATTGATTTCCTCCCTCATTTTGCTTGGCTAAACCAGGGTTTTCCAACCCCTCTCCTCAACGTTTCACATTTGAGTTTTAACCCTAGACTGGTATACCTGATTCAATTAGTCAACTGATCATCAATCCAACATGTGAAATGTCTGGGAAGGGTTGGGGGGGTGGGGGACTAAGCCTTCTCTCTCAGGACCAGACAACACTCATGCAGGCATGTAGACCAACAGACACACACACACACACCACACACACACTACACACACTACACACACCACACACACACACACACACACACACACACACACACACACACACACACACACTGACAGCACCCTGATTGACAGTATAGAGATCCATCAGCATGTACTTTGGCGTGTAAAGAGATGCTGGAGTAGATGCTCAACATGAATCCCACAATAAATCCTCACTGTCTCCTGCACTGTTTGTGCACGTGTGTGAGTTCTAAGAGAGAGAGAGAGAACAATAAAACGTGTGTGGAGTATACCAGGTGCCTGTATCTCAGCAGGGCTTGCTCACAGGAAACAGTTCCTACACCGACCCTGCTGCTTCCTCTTTGGCTATGATATTGTTACTGTAGGCCCAAAGTTTGCGACTAATCTCTCAGTTTGTCAGTGTTGGAGTGTTGGACTGTTTTATTTGTCTCCGCATCCACTTCTCTCTCTCTTTGTGTTTACCTCTGCTCTAGTGGATTGGGTGGAGTAAGGGGAGGAAGGAAGAGAAGAGAGGGAAGTGTTGTGAAAATGTTTGTAAAAGCTGATACATCATGCATGCCAATTACCTTGTTAATGGTTAATTGTTTGATTTGACATTATATCTCAACAAATAAGCTATACTACACTAAACCAAAATATAAATATAAACGCAACATGCAACATTTTCAAAGAATTTACTGATTTACAGTTCATTAAAGGAAATCCGTCAATTTAAATTAATTAATTGTGCCCTAATCTATGGATTTCACATGACTGAGAATAAAGAAATGCATACCTTAAAAAGGTAGGGGCATTGATCAGAAAAAATCAGTGTCTGCTGTGACCATCATTGCTAATCAAATCAAAATCAAATCAAATTTTACTTGTCACATGCACCGAAAACAGCAGATGTAAATGCTTAGTTTACAAGCCCTTAACCAACAGTGCATTTCAATAAATAGAGTAATGAAAATATTTAATTGTTAAGCAGTCTTACGGCTTGATGGTAAAAACTGTTAAGGAGACTTTTGGAACTAGACTTGGTGCTCCGGTACCCTTGCCATGTAGTAGCAGAGAGAAAAGACTGACTCAGTTGACTGGAGTCTGACATTATTTTGGGCCTTCCTTTGACACTGCCTAGTATATAGGTCCTGGATGGCAGGAAGCTTGGCCCCAGTGATCAAACCAAAATCAAATCAAATGTATTAGTCACATGTGCCGACTACAACAGGTTCACCTTACAGTGAAATGCTTACTTACGAGCCCCGACCCAACAGTGCAGTTACAGATAAGAATAACAAATAAAAGTAACAAGTAATTAAAGAGCAGCAGTAAAAAATAACAATATATACAGGGGGGGGGTGCCGGTACAGAGTCAATGTGCGGGGGCACCGGTTAGTTGAGGTAGTATGTACATGTAGGTAGAGTTATTAGTGACTGTGCATAGATGACAACAGAGAGTGGCAGTGGTGTGGAGGGGGGAGGGGGGGGCAATGCAAATAGCCTGTGTAGCCATTTGATTAGGTGTTCAGGAGTCTTATGGCTTGGGGGTAGAAGCGTTTTAGAAGCCTCTTGGACCTAGACTTGGTGCTCTGGTACCGCTTGCCATGTGGTAGCAGAGAGAACAGTCTATGAATAGCGTGGTTGGATTCTTTGACAATTTTTAGGGCCTTCCTCTGACACCGCCTAGTATAGAGGTCCTGGATGGCAGGAAGCTTGGCCCCAGTGATGTACTGGGCAGTATGCACTACCCTCTGTAACGACTTATTGTCGGATAACTAGCAGTTGCCATATCAGGAGGTGATGCAACCGGTAAGGATGCTCTTGATGGTGTTGCTGTATAACTTTTTGAGGATCTGGGGACCCATGCAAAATCTTTTCAGTTTCCTGAGGGGGAAAAGGTATTGTTGTGCCCTCTTCATGACTGTCTTGGTGTGTTTGGACCATGACAGTTTGTTGATGTGGAGAGAAAGGAACTTCAAAATCTCAGCCCACTCCACTACAGCACCATCGATATGTGAATGGGGGCGTGTCAGGCCCTCCTTTTACTATAGTCCATTATCAGCTCCTCAGTCTTCCTCCGCTGAGGAAGTGATTGTTGTCCTAGCACCACAATGCCAGGTCTCTGATCTCCTCTCTATAGGCTGTCTCATCGTTGTCGGTGATCAGGCCTACCACCGTTGTGTGATCAGCAAACTTAATGATGATGTTGGAGTCGTGCTTGGCCACACAGTCATAGATGAACAGGGAGTACAGGAGAGTACTGAACACGTTGTTGAGGATCAGCACGGCAGATGTGTTGATGCCTACCCTTACCATCTGGGGGTTGCCCATCAGGAAGTGCAGGATCCAGTTGCAGAGAGAGGTGTTTAGTCCCCGGGTCCTTCTCTTAGTGATGAGCTTTGAGGGTACTATGGTGCTGAATCCTGAGCTGTAGTCAATGAACAGCATTCTCACAAGTGTTCCAGGTGTGAAAGGTCAGTGTGGAGTACAATTGAGATTGCGTCATCTGTGGATCTTTTGCAATATGCAAATTGGAGTGGGTCTAGGGTTTCCGGGATGATGGTGTTGATGTGCTTTGAAAGGCTGGTCATGGTTCACTTCATGGCTACTGACGTGAGTGGTACGGGCCGGTAGTCATTTAGGCAGGTTACCTTCACTTTCTTGGAAACAGGGACTATGGTGGTCTGCTTGAAACATGTAGGTATTGCAGTCTCAGTCAGGGAGAGGTTGACAATATAATTGAAGACACTTGCCAGTTGGTCCGCGCATGCTCTTGAGTACACATCTTGGTAATCCGCTCCATGGCCTTGTGAATGTTGACCAGATTAAAGGTCTTGCTCACATCGGCTATGGAGAGTTGTGATCACACAGTTGTCTGGAACAGCTGTTTCTATCATGCACTCTTCATTTTTGCTTGCTTTGAAGCGAGCATAAAGGGCATTTAGCTCTTCTGGTAGGTTCGCTTCACTGGGGAGCTCACGGCTGCTTTTCCCTTTGTAGTCCGTAATTTTTTGCAAGCCCTGCCACATCCGACTAGCATCTGAGCCAGTGTAGTAGGATTCAATCTTAGTCCTGTATTGACGCTTTGCCTGTTTGATGGTTTGTCTGAGGGCATTGTGGGATTTCTTTTAAATGTCCAGATTTGTGTCCCGATCCTTGTAAGGGGCAGCTCTAGCCTTAAGCTCAGGGGGATGCTGCCTGTTATCCATGGCTTTGGTTGGGATATGTAGTTACGGTAACTGTGGGGACGACATCGTCAATGAACTTATTAATGAAACCGGTGACTGAGGTGGTATTCTCCTCAATGCCATTGAATGAATCCTGGAACATATTCCAGTCTGTGCTACTAAAACAGTCCTGTAGTGTAGCATCCGCGTCATCTGATACTTCCATATTGAGCGAGTCACTGGTACTTCCTTGTATAGTTTTTGCTTAAAGCAGGAATCAGGAGGATAAAAATACGGTAAATATGGTCAGATTTGCCAAATGGAGGACGAGGGACAGCTTTGTATGCATTTTTGTGTGTGGAATAATGGTGGTCTACATTTGTTTTCTCTGGTTCAATATGTGACATGCTGGTAGGAATTTGGTTAAATGGATTTAAGTTTGACTGCATTCTTGTCCCCGGCCACTGGGAGCGCTGCTTCTGGATGAGCATTTTCTTGTTTGCTTATGACCTTAGACAGGGTTGGGTAGGTTACTAAATGTCATCTGTTACAGTTACTAGTTACCCTGTCCAAAATTGTAATAGGAAACCTAACTTTTAGATTACCCAAACTCGGTAAAGTAATATGACTACATGTGATTCTTACAGGTGAGTTAGCTGTTGAGTAATACATTTTGTTTAAAATTTAAAAAATGGTATCTCGGTAAGGGATTTTTTTCTTAATGTTAACGTCCCAATTTCGTTTAAACATTAATGTTTAAAACGTTCACACCCGTAAAGGCTGTTGTGTAAATGCAGTATAAAACAACAACTTGACCATTTGACTATTGAATGACCATTGATCCGAGAGAGACAGGAACTCCCCATATCCCTGTGCATACCCTAGGCTCTGTCTTTACCATACTAGTGCAAGCAGATCTTTGTCTCTGACAGCCTGAGAAAGAGATTTCTCTGAAATCTCCTTTATCTTCCTTCCTTCTGGAAGTTCCTTTCCTTTACATGGGTTTCCATGGTGATGCCTCAAACGCGTACTGTTGCGGTAAGTGGTCTCGTGAGTGTGTGTGTGTTTGTGTGTGTGTCTTGCTATGCTGCTGTGAGGCTTGAGTGTGATTTGACTGTTCATTGCATTCTGATCATTGAGTTTTGATGATGGAATTCCAAACACATCATGCATCTACAATTACATTCAAAGTGCCTTCAGAAGGTATTAACCGGAAGGTTGCAAGATTGAATCCCCGAGCTGTCGTTCTGCTCCTGAACAAGGCAGTTAACCCACTGTTCCTAGGCTGACATTAAAAATAATAATTTGTTCTTAATTGTTAAATAAAAGGTAAAAACTAAAATTCAAATTGTTACAGCCTGAATTCAAAATGGATTAAATATTTAATTTCTCACCCATCTCACTCCCATAATGACAAAGTGAAAACTTGTTTTTAGAAAAGTGTGCAAATGTATTCAAAATGAAATACAGAATTATCTCATTTACATAAGTATCCCCACCCCTAAGTCAATACATGTTAGAATAACCATTGGCAGCGAACCTAGTTGTGAGTATTTCTGGGTAAGTCTAAGAGCTTTACATATCTGGATTGAACATTATTTGCATATTGTTATTTTAAAATTCCATCTTAAGTTGGTTGTGGTCATTGCTAGACAACCTTTTTCAAGTCTTGCTATAGAGTTCAAGTCGATTTAAGTCAAAACTGTAACTAGCCCATTCAAGAACATTCACTGTCCTCTTGGCAAACAACTCCAGTGTATATTTGGCCTTGTGTTTTAGGTTACTTTCCTGCTGAAAGGTGAATTTGTTTTCCAGTGTCTGTTGAAGCAGAGTGAACCAGGTTTTCTACTTGGATTTTGCCTGTGCTTAGCTTTATTCCTTTTACTTTTATCCTAAACAACTCCCTAGTCCTTGCAGATGACAAGTATACATATAACATGATGCAGCCACCACCATGCTTGAAAATATGATGAATGGTACTCAGTGATTTGTTCTTTTGGATTTGCCTCAAACATAACGCTTTGTATTCAGAACATAAAGTTAATTTGTTTGCCACATTTTTGCACATTTATTTTTCTTTAGTGCCTTCTGGCAAACAGGATACATGTTTTGTAATATTTGTATTCTATACAGGCTTCCTTCTTTTCACACTGTCATTTAGGTTAGTATTGTGGAGTAACTACAATGTTGATCCATCTTCAGTTCTCCTATCACAGCCATTACACTCTGTAACTGTTTTAAAGTCACCATTGGCCTCAGTGATTTCACACAATGAGTGGTTTCCTTCCTCTCTGGCAACTGAGTTAGGAAGAATGCCTGTATCTTTGTAGTGACTGGGTGTATTGATGCATCATTGAAAGTGTAATTAATATCTTCACCATAATCAAAGGGATATTCAATGTCTGTTTTTCTCTTCTTCCCATCTACCAATAGCTGCCCTTCATTGCGAGGAATTGGAAATTATTCCATGTTGTGGTTGAGTCAGTGTTTGAAATGTTCTGCTCGACTGAGGGACTTTACCCAACTGTTTGTGTGGAGTACTGAAATAAGGCAGTCAAAAGTCATATTAAATCATTATTGCACACAAAATGAGTCCATGCAAGTTGTGACTTGTTAAGCATATTTTTACTCCTGAACTTATTTAGGCTTGCCATAAGAAGGCTTGAAAACTTATTGACTCAAGCCGATTCAGATTTACGTGTTATATTAATTTGTAAACATTTCTAAAAACATAATTCCACTGATATTATGGGGTAGTCGGTGGAGACCAGTGACACAATCACAATTAATTTTTAATTCAGGCTGTAACACAACAAAATATGGAAAAGGTCAAGTGGTATGAATACTTTCTAAAGGGACTGTAAATGTCTAGCATAATTATCCACTGTGTCCAGATTCCCTTTTCCCGCACTATTCAAATGACAGTATGCATTCTGCAAATGGTGGAATAGGCTAAATATGATAATAATCTCAACAACAACTTGATGGCAGTCAGTTAGCCAACTACGGCAGCTCGCAAGCCAGTTAACCTATTTAACTAGCCAGCAAAGGTAAAGGGATTGCAAAGAAGTTAGCATAACTCCAGATAAACACATTTTTCTAAATAAGCTAGCATTTGAAGCCAGCAAACACTTTCCCCACACACTAGGAACCTATTTCCTCCAAAGATTCCTCCCTCCCAAAATACACATTTTCTGGAGAGTGCTGATGACGTCTCCCACTGTGTGCACTTTCGGTAGTCTTATTGCATCCAGACTGTGGAGAAATCTGCAGACAATGTGTCCCTGACCACCTCCTGAAGTGGTCAGACAGATCTGAACTCAATCCTACCACAATGCAACTTGAGTGTTTAGACCTGTCTTTTCAATGTGATAGTAGTCTGATAGCAGAAGTCTTATGTAAGTGTCAAGTGTAGACAGAGGTTCTCTGTCCCGGCCAGAATTGCTTCTGAATCTCCATATTTACCTCAAGGCCTGCTTCTCTGTCCTGTCTCCACTGAAACACTCGGTCTTCTTCTGAGGGTAAGTTACACAAAACCCTCATCTCTTTGCTGATTACTCACAACACAATTTACAGCAGCTATAAAAGGGGCAGCGAAATGCTTAATCTTAGGGCTAGGCCCCCTTTTTTCCCTCAATTTCCACCTGACTGACATGCCCAAAGTAAACTGCCTGTTGCTCAGGCCCTGATGCCAGGATAGGCAAATACTTTGTACCATTGGAAAGAAAACAATTTGAAGTTTGTAGAATTGTATATAATAACATGTATAATGATGTAGGATAATATAACAATAGACATGGAAGGAGAAAATCCAAAGAAAAATATTTTTTAGAGAACGTCCTCTTAAAATGGCAAGTATAAGGTCCCTGGATGCAATTCATATGGCTTCCACAGGGTGTCAGCAGTCTATGTTCCAGGTTTCACGATTGTAACTTCAAAAACGAATAAGAAACATCAGTTTTAGTACAGGGACACAATCTTGGAATTTGTGTTAGAGCACGCTATGAAGACAGGACGCACCTGCTAAAATTGGTTTCTTATTGAACATACTACTTTCCGCAATAAATATTATAGATTGATTACATTTTAGGGTATCTGAGGAGTAGATAGAAATGTATTTTGACTTGTTGAAACAGTTTAGGGGTAGATCTTCAGATGACTTTTTCTGCATGTAGAACGAGTGGATTGCTCAAATCAATGGTGCCAACTATAGACTTTTTGGGATATGAAGAAGGACTTTATCTAACAAAACGACACTACATGTTATAGCTGGGACCCTTTGGATGACAACTCCAGTTTCACTAGAAGTTGTCACACTAGCGGGATGTCTAAGCTTAAGAAGAATGCTTAAAGTATGTGCAATCTAAAATAAAATGTGCAGTTTTACCACAACACTGCCACAGATGTTTTGAGGTAGCATGCAATTGGCATGCTGACCGCAGGAATGACCACCAGAGCTGTTGCCAGAGAATTTAATCATTTTCCTACCATAAGCCGACTCCATCAATGCAGCACAGATTTACAGTGGCTTGCGAAAATATTCACCCACCTTGGCATTTTTCCTATTTTGTTGCCTTACAACCTGGAATTAAAATAGTTTTTTTTGGAGAGTTTTGCATCATTTGATTTACACAACATGCCTACCACCTTGAAGATGCAAAATAGTTTATTGTGAAACAAACAAGACATAAGACAAAAACTGAACTTGAGCGTGCATAACTATTCACCCCCCCCCCCAAAGTCAATACTTTGTAGAGCCACATTTTGCAGAAATTACAGCTTCAAGTCTCTTGGGGTATGTCTCTAAAAGCTTGGCACATCTAGCCACTGGGATTTTTGCCCAACTCATCAAGGCAAAACTGCTCCAGCTCCTTCAAGTTAGATGGGTTCCTCTATTGTACAGCAATCTTTAAGTCATACCACAGAATGTCAATTGGATTGAGGTCTGGGCTTTGACTAGGCCATTCAAAGACATTTCACTGTTTCCCCATTAAACCACGAGTGTTGCTTTAGCAGTATGCTTAGGGTCATTGTCCTGCTGGAAGGTGAACCTCTTTCCCAGTCTCAAATCTCTGGAAGACTGAAACAGGTTTCCCTCTAGAATTTCCCTGTATTTAGCACCATCCATCATTCCTTCAATTCTGACCAGTTTAATTAACAGTCCCTGCCGATGAAAAACATCCCCAGAGCATGATGCTGCCACCACCATGCTTCACTGTGGGGATGATGTTTTCAAGGTGATTAGATGTGTTGGGTTTGCAACAGACATAGCGTTTACCTTGATGGCCAAAAAGCTACATTTTAGTCTGATCTGAGAGTACCTTCTTCCATATGTTTAGGGAGTCTCCCACATGCCTTTTGGCGAACACCAAATGTGTTTTTTCTTTAGCAATAGCTTTTTTTCTGGCCCCTCTTCTGTAAAGTCCAGCTCTGTGATCCCCTTGAATTTTTCAATAACTGTCTCACCTCTTGATTTTTGAACGCTGACATCCATTTTTGACACCATTTCTGGTCACAACTTGCAGACTTGTTTACGTGTTGCTGTGCGTTTTGTTGCCAATCTTACTTTGCTACCTGACAACCTGATAACTTTACGGTTTTTACTTTTTAATTACCGTTTCTATTTTTGTTTATTCCCTCAACAACAAAAAATGTTCATTCAAATTTTTCACTCCGGACCTTTTATCTGGACATGGTTCGTCAGGACCTCCAACACCCGAAGCTAAGTAGTAACATTAACATGATGCCTTCTAATTGCAGTCCCTGTACTCATAATATTCAGGAGAACGATCGCCTTACGGCGAGGATAGCTGTGCTACAAGCCCAGCTTCAGACGCAATCGTTAGGCAAGGGTAATTTCAGTGTAGGAAAGGATGAAACAGCGTCTGTGCCACCAGTAAGTACAGATAGTAACGTTAGTATAAATCCCCTCGCACAGTCCCCGCAGCCGGACAACTTTCTCACGGTTCCTGGAGGGAAATGCTGTAGGAATGCTCAACCGGTGTCGCTCATTCAGCCAACAAACTTTCAACCGGTTTTCCCCGTTAAGCAATGAGTCGGAGTCAGAGGCCGAGCCTTCTCTTGTCTCTACTCTTCCCGTTACGGGGTCTGAGACGTTGAAGCTTCCCACCATTAGCTCTGACAAATTGAAAACTAGTCATTGGCGACTCCATTAACCGCAGTATTAGACTTAAAACGAATCATCCAGCGATCATACACTGTTTACCAGGGGGCAGGGCTACCGACATTAAGGCTAATCTGAAGATGGTGCTGGCTAAAGCTAAAACTGGCGAGTGTAGAGAGTATAGAGCTATTGTTATCCACATTGGCACCAATGATGTTAGGGTGAAACAGTCAGAGATCACCAAGCGCAGCATAGATTCAACGTGTAAATCAGCTAGAGAGATGTGTCGGCATCGAGTAATTGTCTCTGGCCCCCTCCCAGTTAGGGGGAGTGATGAGCTCTACTGCAGTCTCACAACTCAATCGCTGGTTGAAAACTGTTTTCTGCTCCTCCCAAACGATAGAATTTGTAGATAATTGGCCCTCTTTCTGGGGCTCACCCGCAAACAGGACCAAGCCTGACCTGCTGAGGAGTGACGGACTCCATCCTAGCTGGAGGGGTCCTCTCATCTTATCTACCAACATAGACAGGGCTCTAACTACTCTAGCTCCACAATGAAATAGGGTGCAGGCCAGGCAACATGCTGTTAGCCAGCCTGCCGGCATACTGGAGTCTGCCACTAGCACAATCAGTGTAGTCAGCTCAGCTATCCCCATTGAGACAGTGTCTGTGCCTCGACCTAGGTTGGGCAAAACTAAACATGGCGGTGTTCGCCTTAGCAATCTCACTAGGATAAAGACCTCCTCCATTCCTGTCATTATTGAAAGAGATCATGATACCTCACATCTCAAAATAGGGCAACTTAATGTTAGATCCCTTACTTCAAAGGCAATTATAGTCAATGAACTAATCCCTGATCATAATCTTGATGTGATTGGCCTGACTGAAACATGGCTTAAGCCTGATGAATTTACTGTGTTAAATGAGGCCTCACCTCCTGGCTACACTAGTGACCATATCCCCCATGCATCCCGCAAAGGCGGAGGTGTTGCTAACATTTACGATAGCAAATTTAAATTTACAAAAAATACATTTTTGTCTTTTGAGCTTCTGGTCATGAAATCTATGCAGCCTACTCAATCACTTTTTATAGCTACAGTTTACAGGCCTCCTGGGCCATATACAGCGTTCCTCATTGAGTTCCCTGAATTCCTATCGGACCTTGTAGTCATAGCAGATAATATTCTAATCTTTGGTGACTTTAATATTCACATGGAAAAGTCCACAGACCCACTCCAAAAGGCTTTCGGAGCAATCATCGACTCAATGGGTTTTGTCTAACATGTCTCTGGACCTACTCACTGTCACAGTCATACTCTGGACCTAGTTTTGTCCTATAGAATAAATGTTGTGGATCTTAATGTTTTTCCTCATAATCCTGGACTATCGGACCACCATTTTATTACATTTGCAATTGAAACAATGAATCTGCTCAGACCCCAACCAAGGAACATCAAAAATCGTGCTATAAATTCGCAGACAACACAACGATTCCTTGATGTCCTTCCAGACTCCCTCTGTCAATCCAAGGACGCCAGAGGACAAAAATCAGTTAACCACCTAACTGAGGAACTCAATTTAACCTTGATGCAGTTGCACCCCTAAAAACTAAAAACACTTCTCATAAGAAACTAGCTCCCTGGTATACAGAAAATACCCGAGCTCTGAAGCAAGCTTCCAGAAAATTGGAACGGAAATGGAGCCACACAAAACTGGAAGTCTTCCGACAAGCTTGGAAAAACAGTACCGTGCAGTATCGAAGAGCCCTTACTGCTGCTCGATCATCCTATTTTTTCCAACATAATTGAGGAAAATAAGAACAATCCGAAATTCCTTTTTGATACTGTCGCAAAGCTAACTAAAAAGCAGCATTCTCCAAAAGAGGATGGCTTTCACTTCAGCAGTAATAAATTAACTTCTTTTGAGGAAAATAAACTAATTACGGACTCCTCTTTAAATCTGGGTATCCTTTCAAAGCTCAGTTGTCCTGAGTCTGCATAACTCTGCCAGGACCTAGAATCAAGAGAGACACTCAAGTGTTTTAGTACTATATCTCTTGACACAATGATGAAAATAATAATGGCCTCTAAACCTTCAAGCTACATACTGGACCCTATTCCAACTAAACTAATGAAAGAGCTGCTTCCTGTTGAACATAATAAATGGCATTCTATCCACCGGATGTGTACCAAACTCACTAAAAGTGGCAGTAATAAAGCCTCTCTTGAAAAAGCCAAACCTTGACCCAGAAAATATAAAATCGGCCTGTATCAAATCTTCCATTCCTCTCAAAAATGTTCGAAAAGACTTGCGCAGCAACTCACTGCCTTCCTGAAGACAAACAATGTATATGAAATGCTTGTCTGGTTTTAGACCCCATCATAGCACTGAGCCTGCACTTGGGAAGGTGGTAAAATTACCTTTTAACCTCTTCAGTCGACCCTCTACTTTTTCGAACATTCTGTTAAAAATCGCGCAATATTTCAGCGCCCTGCTACTCATGCCAGGAATATAGTATATGCATATGATTAGTATGTGTGGATAGAAAACACTCAGACGTTTATAAAACTGGTTAAATCACGGCTGTGACTTTAACAGAACGTGCGTTTCATTGAAAAGTGCAGGAAAATCTGATCACTGAAAGTGGAAAAATATATCCATCCGCCGCTTCAACCCATTGTTATGGGCGAAAGACATTAAATAGGGCTGAGGTTGCAGTACCTACAGCTTCCACACGATGTCAACAGTCTTGTCATTTGCCAATTGTTTGTTTCTTGGTCAAACGAACAAGAGACAGGCTTTTTCTTCCGGTCTCCGACCGGATATTTTGGTTGAGAAATACACAGACAGTATTTCAAGATGGACACTTATAGAAAACACTTTGTCTCGTGATTAATTTGATCGCTTATTAACGTTTACTAATACCTAAAGTTGCATTACAAAAGTATTTCGAAGTGTTTTGTGAAAGTTTATCGTCGACTTTTTAAATGTTAAAAAATTACGTTACGTTATGAAACGCTATTTTTTTCCGTTTATCACAGTCTTCATAGATCGATATCTAGGCTATATATGGACCGATTTAATCGAAAAAAAGACCCAATAGTGATTATGGGACATCGAGGAGTGCCAACAAAGAAGATGGTCAAAGGTAATGAATGTTTTATATTTTATTTGTGCGGTTTGTGTAGCGCCGACTATGCTAATTATTTTGTTTACGTCCCCTGCGGGTCTTTTGGGGTGTTACATGCTATCGGATAATAGCTTCTCATGCTTTCACCGAAAAGCATTTTAAAAATCTGACTTGTTGCCTGGATTCACAACGAGTGTAGCTTTAATGCAATACCCTGCATGTGTATTTTAATGAACGTTTGAGTTTTAACTAATACTATTAGCATTTAGCGTAGCACATTTGCATTTACAGAGCTCTAGATGGGACGCCTGCGTGCCAGGTAGGAGCAAGAGGTTAATGGCATCAGACCGAGGCTCTGCATCTTTCCTCATGCTCCTAGACCTTAGTGTTGCTTTTGATACCATCGATCACCACATTCTTTTGGAGAGATTGGAAACCCAAATTGGTCTACACGGACAAGTTCTGGCCTGGTTTAGATCTTATCTTTCGGAAAGATATCAGTTTGTCACTGTGAATGGTTTGTTTTTTAAAGGCCCAGTGCAGTCAAAAATGGTATTTCCTGTGTTGTGTGTATAATTTCACACCAGGAGGGTAGAAAAATATGAAATAATACTGTAATTGTGAAAATAATGATAATGCCCTTTCAGTGTAAAGAGCTGTTTGAAAAGACCATCTGAAATTTCACCCTGTTTTGGTGGGAGGGAGTTTTGGCCTACAATAGTGATGGGGGGGGGATCAACATAGTTACATATCGCAATATTATTTTTGGACAATATTATATATATATGACTCAAAATAAATAAATATATATATATATATTATCGTGGAGAAATTACATTATGTATATTATGTATTGTTATAATACTGTTATTGCATCAAATGGTTGTTTTATGTAACATAATAGGGTTCTTAGAACTCTGTGTCTCTATGTTATTTCTACGTTTTGAATAAAGTAATATCCTGATTGGTGATACCTCATGAAGCTGGTTGAGAGAATGCCATGAATGTGCAAAGCTGTCATCAAGGCAAAGGGTGGCTACTTTGAAGAATCTCAATATATTTTGATTTGTTTAACACTTTTTTTGGTTACTACATGATTCCATATGTGTTATTTCATCGTTCTGATGTCTTGACTATTAAGGGCTAGGCGTCCCGTCACCTGTTGACAACATCCGATGAAATTGGAGGGCGCGCAATTCAAATAAATAATCGTAATATTAAACATTTATGAACATAAGCATTTTATATCAGTTAAAAGCTTAAATTCCTGTTAAACTAACTGCATATATATATATATATGTGTGGGTTTATATATATATATATGTGTGGGTTTATATATATATATATGTGGGTTTATATATATATATGTGGGTTTATATATATATATATATGTGGGTTTATATATATATATATATAAACCCACATATATGGGTTTATATATATGTGGGTTTATATATATATATATAAACCCACATATATGGGTTTATATATATATATATATATATAACACACATATATATATATATATATATATATATATATATATGGGTTTATATATATATATATATATATATATATATAAACCCACACATATATATATATATATATATATAAACCCACATATATATAATATATATATATGTGTGGTTTATATATATATATATATATATATAT
>NC_060174.1:36858282-36875782 GCF_021184085.1 Oncorhynchus gorbuscha
TATGTTTATATATATATATATATATATACCCACATACACATATATATATATATGTATGTATGTGTGTGTGTGTGTTTATATATATATATATATGTATGTCACACACACACATATATATATTTATTTTAAAAAGGACGCCATTGGACCTTTTATACACAAAGTTTAACATTTCCTGAAATCAAATGAAAAAATTGAAGTTTTGTCATATGTTAGAAAGAGCACACTTGATGTTTGACCCCATGAAAATATCACAAAATATTTTTTCTCTCTGATATACCTGTCCATTTATGTGGAAGACCCACCAAGGAAAACATTGAAGCATCCTTTCCTGGTGTGACCCTAGACACACATACACACACACACACGAAGAGGGAGCAGTGGATAATTGGCTGCTATTGTTTTCCTGAACAATATTTTTCGTGTCAATCAACTAAAAGAGGGTTCAGTCTATAAAGGCTAACAAGGAACCGTCTTGTTTGTCTCTGCTGATCTGACAATCCATCTGAGGAGAAAAAAAACTTTAAACTCTAATCATAACACAGAATCACACACACACTAGTAGACAGACATAGACAATATAATTCTTCCCGTGCCTGCTTGCCTAGACAGTTGGATAGCAAAGTACTTCAGTCGAATGACTTCCTGAAGAGATAGGCAATGTTCAACAAGTGGAAACTGAGAGAGCAGCATACTTTACACAGCTGTGGATTAGACCATTATTTTATTCGTTAAATGAATAATCAGCTCAGAAATCATGATAATAATAACAGCTTGTGTGATTAGGAAACCGTTTTCTCTTTAGCTTTAATCATCTGTTATATTTATAATCTCCCTTTCACACTCTTTTTAAATGAATCACAGTACAGTGTGTCTGTCTACTATTTGTAAACTTGGTATTTTATTTTATTTTATTATTTTATTTTATTAGGATATCTTTTAGTCCCCACTTGGACTAATCTTCCAAGAGTAAATGCAATTTATAATACAAACACACTTTCACATAGAACACACTATTACAAACATGCATAATACACTAGCATAATGACCCAATAAATACTCAATCTAAAATAATATTGATTCTTCATCTACTATAGTCCCACAACATTTCTATATACTATATTTAAATTGTTTTTAAATAATGTTTAAACTTATATATTGAAAGATTTCTAGTTTGCTCAGTTAATTCATTCCATTTCTTTATTGCTCTTAATCGAAATGTTATTTTGCCCGTCTGGATAACGCATAGATGGTGGACAATCTATTCCTAGTATTTACGGAATGTCTGCCTCTTACCAACTGAATACCATTGTGAATGGAACTTGGCCGTTTTAAATTATGTATATTATAAAATAAGATAAGCATGTTTTTTTCAATTATCTTGTCGATTGATGACCAACCAAGAACACTGCGCATGACTGCAACAGAAGAACCATATCTCAGTCTTAAAACAATCCTTGCTGCTTTATTCTGTGCATTCTGCAGCCTCCTAGCTTGGTATAAACAGTAAAATACTGTATTCTGAGGCAATTGTAATTTTTCGAAGTTCCTCTTTGTGGCACCTGACCACAAGACTGGACAGTAGTCCAGGTGTGTCAACTTGGGCCTGTAGGACCTGCCTTGTTGATAGTGTTGTTAAAAAGGCAGCGTAGCTCTTTATTATGGACAGACCTCTTCCCATCTTAGCTACAGTTGCATGAATGTTTTTTCCATGACAGTTTACAATACAGTCTCCTAAACTTGATACATTTTCACAGTATTCATTACAAAATTTAGTTGAGGTTTAGGGTTTAGTGAATTATTTGTCCCAAGTACAATGCTTTAAGTTTTTGTATATTTACAACTAACTTATTTTTTGAAAACCATTCTGAAACTAACTGCAGCTCTTTGTTAAATGTTGCAGTGATTTCACTTGCTCTCATAGCTGACATGTATAGTGTTGAGTCATCAGCAACCACAGACCCACAGGCTTTACTCAAAGCCAGGTCATTATAAGATTGAACAAAGTAAGGGGCCTAGACAGCTGTCTTGGAGAATACCGGAATCTACCTGATTATGTTGGAGAGGCTTGCATTAAAAAACACCCTCTGTTTTCGATTAGGTAACTCTCGATCCACAATATGGTAATCCCATTAAAAAAAGCTAACAAAAAATCTTCCACAATCTTTATATTTTCAATTTCTCTCAGCCAATCATCAGTCACTTGTGTAAGGTTAGCAAATTTAGGCATGATATCCCAACCCCAAATTCTGAACCCACACGTCCATGCATATCTGATCAAATTATGAAAATTCAAAATATGAAAGATAAGCATTGTATCTATTGAGTGTCCTTCCTTATAAGCATGCTGAAAATATGTTGTTAATTTTTTTACTGTGAAATAGCACTGTATCTGGCCAAACACCATTTTTTACCAAAATGTACAAAGCATGGTAACATTCTGATTGGATGGCTGTTTGAACCAGTAAAGGGTGCTTTGCTATTCTTGGGTATATTCATCCTGTATGGTTAGATTGAAGAGGTGGCAAATGGGAGTTAGAATATCGTTCTCGATTATCCAAAGTCATTTTCCATCCAAATTCTCAGACCCAGGTGGCTTGTCACTGTTGATAGACAACAATACTTTTTTTTTACCTCTTCCACACTCACTTTACAGAATTCAAAATCACAATGCTTGTCTTTCATCATTTGATCAGATATGCATTGACATGTAGGTTCAGAATGTTGTTGTTGGCATATCATGCCTAAGTTTGCTAACCTTGCCAATAAAACAATGCATTGAATTAGTTGGCAATATAAGTGGGTTTTGATGAATGAGCCATCTGATTCTATGAATCATGGAGCCGAATTTGCCTTTTTGTCCAACATTTCATTTAAGGTGCTCAAAGGCATTTTATTATCATCCTTTAGTCACACAATTTCAAAATGTACAGTCTGTTTGCCAATTGGCTGTGCAGACAGACTTACTTGCCATTCCTTTTGCCTCATCCCTGTCAACTATACTTTTTAAATTCCTCATCAATCCACGGGGATTTAACAGTTTTTACAGTCATCAGAAAATCTTCCCACATACACTACATGACCAAATAATGTGGACAACCGCTCGTCGAACATCTCATTCCAAAATCATGGGAATTAATATGGAGTTCGTCACTTTGCTGCTATAACAGCTTCCACTGTTCTGGGAAGACTTTCCACTAGGTTGGAACATTGCTGTGAGGACCTGCTTCCATTCAGCCAGAAGAGCATTAGTGAGGTCGTGCACTGATGTTGGGCGATTAGGCCTGGCTCGCAGTCGGTGTTCCAATTCATCCCAAAGGTGTTCTATTGAGTTGAGGTCAGGGCTTTGTGCAGGCCAGTTAAGTTCTTCCACACTGATCTCGACAAACCATTTCTGTATGGACCTCGCTTTGTGCACGGGGGCATTGTCATGCTGAAACAGGAAAGGGCCTTCCTCAAAATTTGGCACAAAGTTAAATGCACAGAATTGTCTAGAATGTCATTATATACTGTACATTTAAGATTTCCCTTCACTGGAATTAAGGAGCCTAGCCCGAACCATGAAAAACAGCCCCAGACCATTATTCCTCCTCCACCAAACTTTACAGTTGACGCTATGAATTTGGGCAGGTAGCGTCTTCCTGGGATCCGCCAAACCCAGATTCGTCCATTGAACTGCCAGATGGTGAAGTGTGATTCATCACTCCAGAGAGCGCATTTCCACTAATCCAGAGTCCAACGGCAGCGAGCTTTACCCTACTCCAGCTGACACTTGGCATTGCGCATGGTGATTTTAAGCTTGTGTGCGGCTCCTCTGCCATGAAAACCCATTGCATGAAGCTCCCGATGAACAGTTATTGTATTGACGTTGCTTCCAGAGGCACTTTGGAAGTCGGTAGTGAGTGTTACAACCGAGCACAGACGATTTTTACTCGCTACACACTTCAGCACTTGGCGATCCCGTTCTGTGAGCTTGTGTGGCCTACCACTTTGTGGCTGAACCATTGTTGCTCCTAGATGTTTTCACTTCACCATAAAAGCATCTACAGGGCAGAAATGTGACAAACGGACTTGTTGGAAATGTGGAATCATATGCGGTGCCACATTGAAAGTCTGCTCTTCAGTAAGGCCATCCTACTGCTAATGTTTGTCTTTGGGGATTGCATGGCTGTGTGCTCGATTTTATACACATGTCAGCAACAGGTGTGGCTGAAGTAGCCAAATCTATGAATTTGAAGGGGTGTCCACATACTGTTGTACATGTAGTGTATCTTTCTATATTCATCAGTCTCTCTCCTGTGTCTGATGAATACGGAGCTAAGTGCGGGTTCCATTGGAGTATAAAGTGACATATTTCCGTCTCCACATTAATTGATGTCTTAGAAACCACCTTGTTAACAACCTGATGCTGCTTCTATTGATCCAGGGAAAGACAGCCCACTCATCAACAATCAATATGTGACCATGCACCCATCATAGCTCTCTAAACATGTGTTTAACAGATCAATAACATGACAGAATATAACATGATCTGTGGACTCAGAGGTAGGCAGGATACACTGGCCATAACATAAGCCCTGTGACATTACAAAACATAACTGCATGTGAGGGCAATGCTGAGGCGCTTATCATAAAGTAACATGCTTTGTAGTGGAAGGTTTTAAGTCATGCCATGTTCGTAATAGCATCATGCACAGGCTCCTGCTGTAATGTGGAACTGTGACTGATGATCATGGCCATAGCAGTCCTTGAGAGTAGTGGTAAGTGAAAAAGAGAGCAAGGTTTATTAAGTTAATCAAAAAAATACTAGGGGATGTTACGAATCCCTTTGGCCCGGCAGTCTAGGGGAGGGGGAAGGGGGGGGGGGGTGTAACGAGACCAGTAACATAACACATGCAAAGTATAATAGTGAAAAGGTAACAGTGAGAACAAAGAAAAAACAGGCAACTAAATTACTGTCAAACACTCATGGTTTATTTTTAAACACACGGTAAAGGGGGCAGAAAAAGGGGCTGAGCTGGACCCAAGGAAAGAAACAAATATCCCAAAACACCCCTAAGCTAGACTAGCCTACTTCAATACAGCTAACTAACTAACCAAAAATACAGCGGGTGGTCTGCCCAGTTCTAACTGGTGTTCTTAGACAAAGTATTCCTACGGGTAATGTAGGCCCATGGGCCACTTGTCTTCCTACCCCCTTTTCCCACCACCAAACAAACAGTCAATCACCGTAACAAAACAGTACTCACATAATTCTGGACATATGTGACATGTATGAACAAAAGACTCAATAACGAGTGAGAGAGAGATATTGCGACACAGAGAGATTGAAACACAAAGAGATTGAGCTCCAGAGAAAACAACTGACTGGGTTATTAAACCAAGGGGATGTGATAGGGTAATGGAAACAGGAGGAGGCGTGTCTTCAGATTGATGACTGATTGGTGACTGAATGGGGAATGGTGATTGCCACCTGTGAGAGGAGAAGGAGAGAAAAGAAACACACAGGACACCTGTATCCGTAACGGGATAAAACAAGGGATGAGGCAAAAAAAGAGAAATATATGGGGATAAAAGAAAAGAAAGAGAGATGGTCTCTCTGAAAGGTAAAGGGTGCTTTTGAACCTGTCCCAATGGGCAGAGGAACAGATAATGAGAGCGTCCCAAACAATGGCCTGCCTCTGCAGCTCCTAGCCCCAGCTCCTAGTCCAATATTATATACTAAACTGTGCTGTATAACAGCTGACAGGTCCCAATTTAAACCCATCTTAACCCTGCCAGTTCCCTTCTCTAAACTCTTAGTTATCTCCTATATACGTTGTGACGGCCCTGAATTTTTTTGAACCGTCTCAGTGCAGCTCCTTCCAATAGGGCACTTTCCCTTTAATTCCCAATTAAATAGCCAGTATCAGCTGCGCAAAAGTGGGGTTTTGTGATGGAGACGTGACTGAGGATGTGTTCAACCCTCAGTTCCCGAAGCTTCTCTATTCCGTTGTTTTGTTGCCGTTAAACGTGTGTTTTGTTGCCTAATAGAGTTTACCCAGGATCGGATCCACTCTTTGCGTCCCTGGACTACACCTCTCCGTTCTTCGTGGCCTTTCTCCGCGGGAGATCTATTGGCGGATTGGATTGTCTGACTGACCGACTGACTACCACCTTTTTGTATACGGTATTTCATTTGTTTTGATGTGATGTATACTACTGTGATTTATGTAGTTAGTTGTAGTTGAGGACTTATTAAGAGTGATACGCTTTAAAGTTCTGTGGTAAACTTATTGTTCTATTGATGGTATGATTAATACTGGGTTTATGCTACACGGAATGAACGGACAAACATTGCGTGACAGAAGTCACTTGAGTTCCCTGAACTCTACCGGGCAGGACTCTTTTTAGGCCCGAGGTACAGGACATTTCTGGAGGAACCAGAACTCATTGTGTTATATTATTATATGTGTGTGTAATCATTGGTGTTGTTAATACAACCCACGCAAAAGAGTATAGTTGTTTTTGAAGTTCTTTCCAATGTTTTAAGGGTTTATGAAAAGTTTATTTCCATCCTGACTTTTACATAAGTCCTTTGTATTGGTGTAGACTTGACGGACCAGATGGGACTCATTCCCACCCAAACTAAAAGGAGAAACCAATGTTTTCTCTGGTAGGCACAACCTACCTGGCACCCCTATAAATAATAACCTCAAGTCAAAACCGTTACATAAAAAATGGCACCCCAGATGGGACAGCTCAACATTGAGAACTAACCAAAGCAAATATTTTGTGTGGAATTAAAACAATGGATTCACCCCAAGATAATGTGCTCATCCATGTCATACCTGTCAATGGGAATACACAGGGCCATTCTGACCATCAAGCTGACAATACAAATCATAATGTGAATGGAGATAATGGAGTTGATTTGGGCCAGAGCCCTGGGAATCTGAATGCTCGGCCTGAGCCACAGGCCACAGGAGGTCTAACCAGTTACTCACTTATTGACATGGATCTGTGTGGAAGTACTGAGCTAGTCCTCCCTCTGACACCCAACCTTCCTCCATTGTCTGGTTTATCTCCAGAGGTTGTAGTCTTACAACTTCAAGGTGACATCCTTGATATTCGTCGGACTCAACAACATCTCCAAACTCTTATCCACCATAATTTCAAATGTCTGAGGGAAGAGCAACAACAGAGTGCCATGGAATTCAGAAACTCACTGAGCACTCTAACCCACATGCTGACAGAGCTCAGTGAGAGTGGAAGACGGAAATTACTGGTGCCCTGGACAGGCAGTTTGACTACCAACGAAACCAACTCACTGCCACTCTCCAATGGCGCCTGCAACATCACCACACTGAGGTCCTCAAGGACGTTAATTCTGTTTTTTCTCCCATGGTTAACACTGTAGGCCACTTGCAGAGAGAACTCTCTAATTGTGTTAAAATGTTGGATGACGTGTCTGTGGACATGGCCTCCATTAGGCACAACTCCTTACACAGAGTTTCTCTGGTGTCCACTTCTGTTCAGACCACTGAGGGCCAAGCTAGCACCTCTGAACAGCCAAGACAAGGCCATGCTACAGTCACCACTGTCGATGGACTGGTTCGCTTGGGACAGCAGTTTGAGAAGGACAGAGAATGCCAACAGCAATATGACCAGAGAAAGAAACAGACACCCAAACAGTTGCCCAAGACAGACCATCAACAACAGCCAGAGTCTCCAGCCAAGACCTCTCTCATGTTCTGTTGGAGATGTAGCCAAAAGGGACATTCTTCAGCTAGATGTCCAAGACCGTATCAAGTAAACCCTTCCAGAAACCACAAATCACAACAGGCCAACACACCTAACTCTCTTCGCAGCAATGACCATCCTTCTCTGGGTGCTTTAACCAGAGCTGAAACCCCAAGAGTCACTGCCTACGCCCCCCCATCGACATCCCCATCCTTTCAGTTAATACCGCACCAATCAGAAGCTAAAAAGTTACATGATTGGGGTTCAAATGTGGCACTCTTCTCTGCCGTTGCTCCGGTACCACTAACCCTTGATAATCCTTCTGACGATCTCCTTTTACAGGCTGTGAGAAGAGCTCAGCTGGAACAGCCAGACGAGTTAAGGCTGTTGGAACAGCTGCAGAATAATGCTGATGTATGTACTTCAAAGCTGGGACGCACCAGGCTCCTGAAGCACAAAATATTCCTTACACAGGAAATGCCGATCAAGCAAAAGCCATATCGTTTGTCCCCAGCGAAGCTAATCATCCAAAAGGGACTCATAAATGATATGTTAACCCAAGATATAATAGAACGTTCCTCCTCTCCCTGGGCTGCTCCTGTTGTCCTCATCCCAAAAAGACTGGTGGTCTTAGATTTTGTGTGGACTATAGGAAGACCAACAATGTTTCCCAGACTGATGCCTATCCTCTTCCCACCATCCATGAGATCCTGGAGTCATTGTCTGGCGCTGTTGTGTTCACTACCCTTGACCTCAATAGTGGTTATTGGCAGGTTGAGATGGACCAGGAAAGCAAGGACAAGACTGCGTTTGTCTGTGCCGAGGGCTTGTTTTCCTTTAAGGTGATGCCCTTTGGATTAAAGAATGCCCCTGCCACTTTCCAAAGACTCATGGAGATTGCGTTAGGTGAGCTCAAAGGGAAGATCTGTTTCGTCTACCTGGACGATATAATTATCTACTCTCAGAACAGAGAAAGACACTTTCAAGATCTTCAAGCAGTGTTGGACAAGCTAAGAGAAGCTGGTCTGACCTTAAATATGAAGAAGAGCAACTTCTGCCAAACCTCCCTGAAGTTCCTTGGCCATATTGTGTCTTTCGACGGCATTCATGTGGATCCTGAAAAGACAAAGGCTGTACAAGACTTCCCTGTGCCAACCACACTCAAGGCCCTTCAACGGTTCCTTGGTATGGCTGGATGGTACCATCGGTTTGTGTCAAACTTCTCCCAGGTGGCAGAACCCCTCAACGCGATGAAGCGAAAAGGAGCGAAATTCCAATGGACGGCAGAGTGCCAGACTTCCTTTGAAACCCTGAAACGACATCTCGTCACACCTCCCATTTTAGGTCATCCCAACTTTGATTGCCCTTTTGTTGTTTACACTGATGCAAGTGATGTTGGACTTGGTGCTGTCCTAGTCCAACAGACTGGACTTGGCACTGAAGAAGTGCTAGTGTTCGCCAGTCGGACATTGAATGGAGCAGAACGGAACTACTCCACAACAGAGCAAGAGTGCCTTGCAGTTGTCTGGGCTTTGGAAAAGTGGAGGTACTACTTGGAGGGTAGACACTTCACTGTGGTCACTGACCATTCCTCCCTTGTGTGGGTGTTCAAGACCAACAAACCAAGCACCAGACTCATAAGATGGGCTCTACGGTTGCAAGAGTTCACATTTGCAGTGGAATACAGGAAAGGAAAATACAACACTGTTCCAGATGCCTTGTCCAGAGCTCCTACTTGTGATAACGGTGGCCCTGATCTTACATGTGCTACTGTCCTGTCAAGCAGTCGAGACTCGCCCAAAACAGACTTTCCCATCTCTGATGAGGCAATATGGAAAGCTCAACAGGATGATCCAGAAGTACAGGCTTTGTACCAGACTATCCTGGAAGATGGAGAAAAGATGGTCAATCCTACCACAAAGCTGACCATCATTGAAGATAAAGTCTACCGAGTCGTACAACTACCTCACAGAACACTCTACCAAATGTACATACCGGACACTCTACGCCTACAACTGCTTCAACATTTCCATGAAGACCCATTAGCTGGTCATTTGGGCAGGTTCAAAACCTACAAGCGGTTGCAAGCGTTACTCTACTGGCCACATCTGAGCATGGATGTGAAGTCACACATCCGAAATTGTCAGGTTTGTCAAATGTACAAACCAGAAGGTAGAAAGCCTGCTGGCAAGTTGCAGCAAACGGTGGTTACCCGACCTTGGGAAATGTTAGGAGTGGATTTGATGGGTCCATTTCCTAGAAGCTCCAATCAGAATGTGTACATACTTGTTTTTGTTGATTACTATTCAAAGTGGGTGGAACTCTTTTCCCTGCGTCAGGCCACAGCAAGGACCGTCTCTAACATCCTTACGAAAGAGATCCTGACTCGCTGGGGAGTGCCTGATTACATCCTGTCTGATCGAGGTTCCCAATTTGTCTCTGATCTCTTTGAGGAGACCTGCCAAAGATGGAACCTGAGGCAGAAGTTGACCACGGCCTATCACCCACAGACCAATCTCACTGAGAGAGTAAATCGAACCTTGAAGACAATGATTGCTTCCTATGTAGGGACCCAGCACAAACACTGGGACAAGCACCTTCATGAGTTTCGATTTGCCCTGAATTCTGCTGTGCAAGAGTCCACTGGAGTCACACCTGCAGAGCTGAACCTAAGTCGTCCTCTCCGAGGACCCTTGGATATGGTGCTACAGCCCCAGCAGCTTACTCCAGACGCTGCTTGCTATGACCAGGTAGGCCATCTCCATGACTTGAGAGCTCTTGTCTCAAAGAACATGATCCAGGCTCGACTCAAGCAGAAGAGAAATTATGATAAGAACAGACGAGACATGCAGTTCCAGCTTCGTGATCGGGTGTGGCTTCGCTCTCATCCTTACTCGAAAGCTGAACAATTCTTCTCGGCCAAGCTCACTCCTAAATGGCAAGGACCATATAGGATTGTGGAGCAGATGGGCCCTTTGAACTACCGAGTGGTGAAAGAGGACACAGGTGAAGATATGCGCGTTGTTCATGTCTCACGCCTTAAGGCCTGTTACCCCTCGGCTGAGGAAATGGAGGCGATTGAGCGCCGCAAGGTCCTGGATATCTTTGAAGAGGAAAGTGAGGAGACTTTTCTCGGATTCCCAGACCCAGAAGTCTCGCACCTTAAGGCCTGTGACCCCTCAGCTGAGGAGCGTGAGCTCCAAAAAGTAATGAATATTTTTGTAGAGGAAAGCGATGAGGAGATCTTTCTCGGTTTCCCCGACCAAGATGTGCCTTCCAGGGCAATGGTCGGCTTTTTCCAGGGGAGGGGGTGTGTGACGGCCCTGAATTTTTTTGAACCGTCTCAGTGCAGCTCCTTCCAATAGGGCACTTTCCCTTTAATTCCCAATTAAATAGCCAGTATCAGCTGCGCAAAAGTGGGGTTTTGTGATGGAGACGTGACTGAGGATGTGTTCAACCCTCAGTTCCCGAAGCTTCTCTATTCCGTTGTTTTGTTGCCGTTAAACGTGTGTTTTGTTGCCTAATAGAGTTTACCCAGGATCGGATCCACTCTTTGCGTCCCTGGACTACACCTCTCCGTTCTTCGTGGCCTTTCTCCGGGGAGATCTATTGGCGGATTGGATTGTCTGACTGACCGACTGACTACCACCTTTTTGTATACGGTATTTCATTTGTTTTGATGTGATGTATACTGTGATTTATGTAGTTAGTTGTAGTTGAGGACTTATTAAGAGTGATACGCTTTAAAGTTCTGTGGTAAACTTATTGTTCTATTGATGGTATGATTAATACTGGGTTTATGCTACACGGAATGAACGGACAAACATTGCGTGACAGAAGTCACTTGAGTTCCCTGAACTCTACCGGGCAGGACTCTTTTTAGGCCCGAGGTACAGGACATTTCTGGAGGAACCAGAACTCATTGTGTTATATTATTATATGTGTGTGTAATCATTGATGTTGTTAATACAACCCACGCAAAAGAGTATAGTTGTTTTTGAAGTTCTTTCCAATGTTTTAAGGGTTTATGAAAAGTTTATTTCCATCCTGACTTTTACATAAGTCCTTTGTATTGGTGTAGACTTGACGGACCAGATGGGACTCATTCCCACCCAAACTAAAAGGAGAAACCAATGTTTTCTCTGGTAGGCACAACCTACCTGGCACCCCTATAAATAATAACCTCAAGTCAAAACCGTTACAACGTAGCTGGACTGGACTCAGTGTGCTGATCAGATGTTATTTGTCACATACACATGGTTAGGAGATGTTCACGTGAGTGTAGCAAAATGCTTGCGCTTCTACCTAATACACACAAATCTATCTACAACT
This sequence comes from Oncorhynchus gorbuscha, assembly GCF_021184085.1. Taxonomy (NCBI): domain Eukaryota; kingdom Metazoa; phylum Chordata; class Actinopteri; order Salmoniformes; family Salmonidae; genus Oncorhynchus; species Oncorhynchus gorbuscha. Next base: position 36,870,334 of record NC_060174.1, read on the forward strand.
ACCTAATACACACAAATCTAAAGGTGTGAATGAGAATAAGTACATGTAAGTATATGGATGAGCGATGGCTGAGCTGCATAGGCAAGGTGCAAGAGATGGTGTAAAATACACTATATCCATGTGATATAAGTAATGTAAGATATGTAAACATTAAAGTGGCATTATTTAAAGTAACTAGTGATCCATTTTTTTAAAAGTAGCCAGTGATTGGGTCTTAATGTAGCCTCTCTGAGTTAGTGATTGCTGTTTCACAACTTCTTCAACATTTTGTTTTATTACACCATGACTTTAACTGGATTACATGTATTTTTTGTCACTGTCCTATGCACAATACCCCATAATGTCAAAGTGGAATTATGTTTATGAAATGTTTATGAAATTAAAAGCTGAAAATGTCTTGAGACAATAAGTATTCAACCCTTTTGTTATGAAAAGCCTAAATAAGTACAGGAGTAAAATGCTCCTTAAAAAGTCACATAACAAGTTGCAGGGACTCACTCTGTGTGTGTTTAGCATGATTTTGCAATGACACCCTCATCTCTGTACCTCACACATATCTGTAAGGTCGCTCAGTCGAGCAGTGGATTTCAAACGCAGAGTCAACCACCAAGACCAGGGAGGCTGTCCAAGGGCACCTATTGGTAGATTTAGAAAGTACTTTTTTTTAAACAGACAATTAATATTCCTTTGAGCATAGTGAAGTTATTAATTACACTTTGGATGATCTATCAATACCATCAGTCACTACAAAGATACAGGCGTCTTTCCTAACTAAGTTGCCGGAGAAGAAAGAAACCGCTCAGAGATTTCACCATGAGGCAATTGGTGACTTTAAAACAGTTACAGAGTTTAATGGCTGTGATAGGAGAAAACTGAGGATGGATCATGTCACGTTCTGACCTTAGTTCCTTTGTTATGTCTTTGTTTTAGTATGGTCAGGGTGTGAGTTGGGTGGGTGGTCTATGTTCCATTTTCTATGTTGTGTTTTTGCGTTTGGCCTGGTATGGTTCTCAATCAGAGGCAGGTGTCGTAAGTTGTCTCTGATTGAGAATCTTACTTAGGTAGCCTTTTTCCACCTGTGTTTCATGTTTTTCCGTTTCAGTGTTTGCACCATTCGGGACTGTTTCGGTTTTCATTTTGATTCTCTTGTTCTTTTTGTATTTTGTATTTATTAAATTATTATGGATACATACCACGCTGCATTTTGGTCCGATCCTTGCTACTCCTCGTCAGAAGAGGAGGACAAGAATCGTTACAGATTAACAACATTGTAGTCACTCCAAAATAGTAACCTAATTTACAGAGTGAAAAGAAGGAAGCATGTAGAGAATTTTTTTTTTTTAAACATGCATCCTGTTTGCTATAAGCCACTAAAATAAATACAGAAAAAAATGTGGCCAAGACCTTTTTTTTGTCCTGAATACAAAGTGAATTTTGGGGCAAATCCAAAGCATTACTGAGTACCACATATTTTCAAGCATAGTGGTGGCTGTATAATGTTATTGGTGTGCTGGTAATCGTTAAGGACTGGGGGGTTCTTCAGTAAAAAAATGGAATTGAGCTAAGCAAAGGCAAAATCATAGAGGAAAACTTGGTTCAGTCTGCCCTCCACCAGACACTAGGAATTGAATTCACTTTTCAGGGCAATAACCTAAAACACATGGCCAAATCTACACTGGAGTTGCTTAATAAGAGGACAGTGTATGTTCCTGAGTGACTGAGTTACAGTTTTGACTTCAATCTAAGTGACAATCTATGGTGAGACATGAACACCTAGCAATAATTAACAACCAATTTGACAGAACTTGAATCATTTTAAAATAATAATGGAAAGAGGGGGCTACAGATGACAAACAAAAGGTTGGTAGGATAATGGCGGACTGAAGATGGCGGTGCAGAAAGCCTTGTGAAAAAGCTTAGAAATTAATGTCCCTAAAACTGACAAAATAATACACTGAATTAAAATATAAACGTAACATGTAGAATGTTGGTCCAATGCTTCATGAGCTGAAATAAAAGATGTTCTATATGCACAAAAAATATTTTTTCTCTCAAATGTTGTGCACACATTAGTTTACATCACTGTCAGTGAGAATTTCTCATTTGCTAAGATAATCCAACCACTTGACAGGTGTTGCATATCAAGAAGCTGATTAAACTACATGATCATTACACAGGTGCACCTTGTGATAGAGACAATAAAAGGCCACTCTTAAATGTGCAGTTGTGTCACACAACACAATGTCACAGATGTCTCAAGTTTTGAGGGTACGTGCAATTGGCAAGCTGACTGCAGGAATGTCCACCAGAGCTGTTGCCAGATAATTTAATATTTATTTCAATACCATAAGCCGCCTCCAATGTCGTTTTAGAGAATGTTGCAGTATATGCAACCGGCCGCACAACCGCAGACCACGTGTATGGTGTTGTGTGGGCGAGCGGTATTCTGATGTCAATGTTGTGAACAGTGGGGTTATGGTATGGGAAGGAATAAGCTACAGATAATGAACACAATTTTGTTTTATTGATTGCAAGAATGCACAGAGATCCTGATTCCCGTTGCGAGGCCCATTTTTGAAGGTATCTGTGACCAACATTTCTGTATTCTCAGTCATGTGAAATCCATAGATTAGGACCTAATAAGGAAATCAGTCAATTGAAATTAATTCATATCAACTAACTCAGTAGAATTTTTTTAATTGTTGCATGATGCATTTATATTTTTTACTCAGTGTAGTACTTTGACTTCTATGCTGATCTGTTTACTCCTGGGCAACAACTTCCAAACTGTGTAGTAATATCTTAAAATAAAGGCTAGAGAATTTTATAGGCAAACACTACTAAAGCAGTCAACAACAAAACATGTTGAAGATTAAATTCAGAAAGAATAGAGAGCCAAACTGTAAAAGAAAACTAAAAGATTCATCAACAGACAAGGTTGACATATTTTAACCACCCTGTACAGTAAGCATGGAAACCGAACTGCTCAAATCTACAACAGGTACAAAAGTATCTATATCCACAGTAAAATGAGTCCTATATCAATACAACCTGATAGGCCGCTCAGCAAGGTATAAGCCACTGCTCAAAAATTGGCCTTAAAAAAGCCAGACCACATTTGGTTTGCAACTGCACATTGGGACAAAGATCATACTTTTTTGAGAAATATCCTCTGGTCTGATCAAACAAAAATACAACTGTTTGGCCATAATGACCATCGTTATGGTCGGAGGAAAAAGTTGGAGGCTTTCAAGCCGAAGAACACCATCCCAACTGTGAAGCACAGGGGTGGCAGCATCATGTTGTGGGGTTGCTTTGCTACAGGAGGGATGGGAAAATTATGTGGATATATTGAAACAACATCTCAAGACATCAGTCAGGAAGTTAAAGCTTGATCACAAATGGGTTTTCCAAATGGACATTGACCCCAAGCATACTTCCAAAGTTGTGTCAAAATGGCTTAAGGACAACAAAGTCAAGGTATTGGAGTGGCCATCACAAAGGCCTGACCTCAATCCTATAGAAAATGTCTGGGCAGAAGTACGTTTATCTCTAGGAGACAGAACGCATCTCCTTCCTGAGCGGTATGACGGCTGCGTAGTCCCATGGTATTTATACTTGAGCACTATTGTTTCTACAGATGAACGTGGTACCTTCAAGCATTTGGAAATTACTCCTAAGGATGAACCAGACATGTGTAGGTCTATAATTTTTTTCTGAGGTCTAGGCTGATTTCTTTTGATTTCCCATGATGTCAAGCAAAGAGGCGCTGAGTTTGAAGGTAGGCCTTGAAATACATCCACAGGTACACCTCCAATTGACTCAAATGAGATCAATTAGTCTACAGAAGCTTCTAAAGCCATGTCATCATTATCTGGAATTTTCTAACCTGTTTAAAGGAACAGTCAACTTAGTGAATGTAAACTTCTGACCCACTGGAATTGTGATACAGTGAATTATAAGTGAAATTAACTGTCTGTAAACAATTGTTTAAAAAATGACTTGTGTCATGCACAAAGTAGATGTCCTTACCGACTTGCCAAAACTATAGTTTGTTAACAAGAAATTTGTTGAGTGGTTGAAAAACGAGTTTTAATGATTCCAGCCTAAGTGCATGTAAACTTCCGACTTCAACTGTGTATTGGTCATAGATCCCGAGTGGCGCAGCGGTCTAAGGCACTGCATCTCGGTGCAAGAGGCTTTAATACAGTCCCTGGTTTGAATTCAGGCTGTATCACATCCGATTGGGAGTGCCATAGGGCGGCGCACATTTGGCCCAGCGTCATCTGGGTTTGGCCGGGGGAGGCCGTCATTTTATATAATCATTTGTTATTTTCTGATTATTCTTTCCAATTGAAAAAGCAACTGGTGGCAACCACAGCACAATCAATAGGAGGTGAACAGTGGCTGGTGCTGAAAATATAGCTAATTTGTTATGCAAGTCTTGCACACGAACAGATGGAGAAAACCTACACCAGTTGAGCACTTCAATTCAACAATAATCTTATTTTTAATTTGATTTGACAAACAACAAGAGGTCTTAAATGGAGTCTATTTCTTCTGAGCCTAGACCTATATAAAATTATTTAACTGGCTGAGGAAGGCTATGAGGCTTAACAGCCTAATAGAAGTTGGATTTTTCTTATTAGGCCTACTTACAATTGCAACTGGTCAAAAATGTAGCATCCTATATAAAACAATAATTTAAAGAAAAAAAGGCTGCATGTTCGAACTAAAACAATGTAACTAATATTGAAAAGCGCACATTTGTAAATCCCAAACTCTAAAAGTATTTGGAAAGGTAGATACAAATTATGTGTGACATTGTGGTTACAATAAAGAATGTAGCCCATCATGTAAATGTTTTCTATTAGCAGGACAATAGACTTTTTGTACCCCGGCTACTGTTGTGAAATCCATCCATTTGCAATGTATTCGACGCTTAAGTACTCTGAAGTGTTACCTTTCTAACTCAAAACAGCATTTCTTCATCAACATCGTCATGCTTTCGTTAACCTTCTTGATCTTCTTCCTTTTTTCTGTAGCAATATTGAGCAAATTGCTCAAGGGTCACGGTTGATTTGTCTGTGAAGATGATGTTATTGAATGTCTCGCCAGCTTTGATCCTTGCCTGGGCCTGCAGGACGCAAAGTTCTTTGTTTTTAACAGACGAATCATTGGGTCAAAACTACAGAACAGTACAAAACAAGCGAACACACATGGTTAATGTTCTGAGAATTAAAATAAAAAATATATAACATTTATTACTGAGCCTTTCCATTAGTCCACGCAAGTTTCTTCAACTGTCTTCTGACTGTGATTACAGCGATGTTGATGTGCCATGACGCCAGCAGATTACAGATGGCATTTTGTCGATCGCTCATCATCTTCATTCATCAGTGAGTCGATGGCTTGAATAGTCCTTGACTCACGCATTGAAAACGTTGAG
>NC_060174.1:36880782-36968282 GCF_021184085.1 Oncorhynchus gorbuscha
GTGTTGTGGTATGACTATAGCCACTGATGCCAGAAAGCAGGCTTCAGCGCACATGTGCGTGTATGTTCATGTGTGTGGGGTGTGTGTGTGTGTGTGTGTGTGTGTGTGTGTGTGTGTGTGTGTGTGTGTGTGTGTGTGTGTGTGTGTGTGTGTGTGTGTGTGTGTGTGTGTGTGTGTGTGTGTGTGTGTGTGTGTGCGCTTCTGCCTTCTCCTTGCCTTGTGGATATCCTTTTGAATGCTCGGTAAAAAGGAAGCATGATTAAATGATTTAAACTACACTGGGAGCCAAATGGAACTTGTCCAAGTAGCTGAATGAGAGAGTTGGCTCTCCTACTTCCTGATCTCTGTTATGACATCATCTGTGTCTTATCCTAATTATTTCATTGTAGTTCAGGTGGATGTGTTTGTGTCTGAAGTGGTGGTGAGACTGTGCTTTTGGATCACATGCCCTCAGAGTTCTGTTATAGGTACACTAATGGTGATGGACTAAACATACATTTTCTACAGTTTTAATTTACAGTTCAGGTTTCAATGAATAAGACTGGATCCAGAGAGATGTATTTACAAAATATACAGGCGATTAAAAAATGATTAAAATCATTGACAAAAATACTTAACTTGCAAAAATAAAACCACCTCAAACACAGGGCAAAACTTCCATAAACGCACACATCTGAGTAGAGCTATAGTAACAACAAGTATCTCTCTCTGAATGAGGAGAACGAGGATCCTAAAAGGACCTGCTGGCCCTAACCTGGCATAGACCATTCACACCTTTAAACAGGTATTATAAATATTATTATAAAATAAAAATGATTTCCAAAATAAACTGACATTCACAAAACCAAACAACACAAAAACAAAAACATCCACCACACAACACAAACAACAACATGCCCACACTCGCCAACAATCACACACAAAAATACAAACTAGTGCCCTGCCTCTAAGAACAGCCGTGAACTCCCCTCAAGCACCACACTCCCTGAGATGGTCCACATACGGCCTCCAAACTTTGTCAAAAAGTCAGATATTTGTTTGAATTTATAGTATATAGAATCTAGTGGGATGTAACTAGTTCAGTCCTCCAGATTGTTATTGAGGGTGAATACGACGCATTCCAATTGATGGCTATACTTTTGTTTTGCAGCAATTACACCTGTATTGCAAAACTTGATATTGATCACTAATATTTACATATCCCAGAAGACATAGTCATGGAGATGGATGGATATCAATTCCTAGACACAATGAAATGTTATCACGTACATTATCACAAATAATGGTGGTAGTTGGTCACAGGACAACAGCATATGTAAGTAATATGGTTCCTTTGTGCTTTTTGCATCTTAAACAGAGATGTGAAATGTCTGGGTACATGACTTTCATTCTGGCAGGAATGTAGTAAGTCCTATGAATTATCTTCAATTGCAGTAGTTTATGTCTTAGACTGCAGGAGCAGATGTGAACAATGGTTCTCCTCAATTGTTTCCCATTTATTCCCATCAGGTAGTGTTTCAATCAACCTTTGATATAACTTGGCAATCAACTTCTTTGCCTTGGGTTTTTTGTTGAAGAGATTTAATACGTTTTCTGACTTGTAAGAACTTAAAGAAATCATCCATTTTGGATAGTCCAAATCTTTTTCAATGACAGTATAGATCCATCATAGTACACGTTAACAATGCATGATGTCACTTTGGAACTTGTACTTAAAGATGTTGTCAGTAAACACTGGAGGTAAGGTGGGGGTATTTCAAATAGGGGTTCTTGGCGATATTGGTTCCTTCCGCTTCATGAATTGATAACCATTGGATCGCCTTGGACCCAAAGTAGTGAATATATTTGAGATAATACGGTATTACCAATATGCCTTCGATACTCTGCTGTCCATTGTTTAAGTGAACACAGTTGTGCATTAATATATCTTCATATGAGGTAGTACAAGACCTCCAGCTTCATGGGGTAAGTGTAACACAGTCCATTTGACTCTTGAGGTCTTTCCATTCCAAATAAAGTTGGAGAGCAGGCAAGGCCTGGAAAAAATACATCAACCTTGGTAATATATTCATTTGGATTATGTTGACCCTACCTACAGTAACACATCTTTGACAGACCATTGTAGCTGATACACACAGATGATCAGCGATCTGTTTCCTTGGTTAAATCAACACGTTGGTTTCCTCTCCATTAACCCTCCCTGGCTTAAACAGCTGTCAACAGGGACACTTGTTCAGTCTAGACTGATGAAATTAGACAGTAGAAAGGTGTGTTTGTGTCTCTGTGTTTGTTACAGGATACAAGCTTGACTTTATTATGTCCTATCTGGACCCTATTAGCCTATATTAATACCAACTAGATACATGCACACACACGTCTCCCTCTGTCTGTCCTCCTTAGGAATGTAAATGTATTCTATTCACACAATACACTTGATGGCCACTAATCTGCACAGCCAAAGATAATTAAAAGTAGATAAATGTTGTCCACGATGTGTGTGTGTGTGCGTGTGCCTGCCCGACCGTTCGTGTGCCTGTGAGTGTGTGAGAGAGAGAGGCTGGTAGGATAAAGGCCTATACATCCAGTCTAGCCAGGCCGTAAGCCTCTTCTGATTAAGAGCTTCTGGCATTATCATCCTTATCATCAGGACAATTACTGCTACTTCCTACTAACCCTCCGCATGGCATTTAGATTCAATACTTAGATTGAAAGTCACTCTCAGCCAGAGAGAGGGAGTGAGACAGAGAGAGAATGAGAGTGGGGACAGAGTGAAAGAGATGAATGGTTTTAAATTGAAGAGTGTTTTAATGTGCTGGAGTACAATGCTCCATTATTCTCTGTGTTGCTTTAATCTGCATTAATAAAGGAAATGGATGGATTGATTAGTGAGGGGCAAACCTGTGTGTGTGTGTGTGTGTGTGTGTGTGTGTGTGTGTGTGTGTGTGTGTGTGTGTGTGTGTGTGTGTGTGTGTGTGTGTGTGTGTGTGTGTGTGTGTGTGTGAAGGTACTGCAAGTTTAAATAAATATATACACAATCAGTCATTTTATATGTTACTATAATACATTTTATACATACAAATTATACCCATCCACAAAAAAAAAACATTTTGTGTTGGAGGAAACACCATACACCTGGTGGCCGTGTCAGTGTGCATGCGCCTGGAGTTGCTACAGTGTGATGGGACAAGGACATCCCGGCCGGCCTAACTCGGATGACACTGGGCCAATTGTGCATCGCCTCATGAGGCTCCCAGTCTAGGCCGGCACGGGTCTCAAACCACTCTCTCAGTTTGCTCTGCTGTGGTGCAGTTTGCTCTGCTGCGATGCAGTTTGCTCTGCTGCGATGCAGTTTGCTCTGGTGCAGTTTGCTCTGCTGCGGTGCAGGTTGCTCTGCTGCGGTGCAGTTTGTTCTGCTGCGGTGCAGTTTGCTCTGCTGCAATGCAGTTTGCTCTGCTGTGATGCAGTTTGCTCTGCTGTGATGCAGTTTGCTCTGCTACGATGCAGTTTGTGCTGCTGTGATGCAGTTTGCTCTGCTGCGGTACAGTTTGCTCTGCTGCGTTGCAGTTTGTTCTGCCGCGGTGCAGTTTGTTCTGCTGCGTTGCAGTTTGCTCTGCTGCGATGCAGTTTGCGCTGCTGCGATGCAGTTTGCTCTGCTGCGATGCAGTTTGCACTGCTGCGATGCAGTTTGCTCTGCTGCGATGCAGTTTGCTCTGCTGCGGTGCAGTTTGCTCTGCTGCGATGCAGTTTGCGCTGCTGCGATGCAGTTTGCTCTGCTGCGATGCAGTTTGCTCTGCTGCGATGCAGTTTGCACTGCTGCGATGCAGTTTGCTCTGCTGCGATGCAGTTTGCTCTGCTGCGGTGCAGTTTGCTCTGCCGCGTTGCAGTTTGTTCTGCCGCGGTGCAGTTTGTTCTGCTGCGTTGCAGTGTGCTCTGCTGCGTTGCAGTGTGCTCTGCTGCGATGCAGTTTGCTCTGCTGCGGTGCGGTTTGCTCTGCTGCGGTGCGGTTTGCTCTGCTGCGGTGCAGTTTGTTCTGCTGCGGTGCAGTTTGCTCTGCTGCGGTGCAATTTGCTCTGCTGCGATGCAGTTTGCTCTGCTGTGATGCAGTTTGCGCTGCGCCACTCGGGAGGCTCCATCCACAAGGTTTTTAATCAATTGACTTGCACAAAGTATCAAAATACAAAAATACTACGCAGAACTCTTAAAGTACTTCATTTAAATGTTAATTGTATTTTTTGATCACAGAAACAATGAAAAATGACGTCGGCCGAGTCTGACTCTCAACCGAGTGCCCCGACTCTCAGACCCAGATCACTTCGACCCAGATCCACTGTGCTAGCTGGTTAAAGTGCTTCTATTTGATGTTTAAAAGGCTGTACATCTTTACTGGGGCCTCAGTAAAATCACCATCTGGCTGTGTGGCTGCTGCTCAGTGCTCAGAGAGCTGCCAAATACTGAACCACAGAGGACTGGCACAAACAGACAACTGCCCACTCAGAATTAGAATCACCTTTATTAAGTAAATTTACACATACTCAGAATTGTACTTGTGCTGCTAGTGATGGACAACATTTAATTACAGAATACAGACATAGGAGTCTACAAAAAGATTACAATCATGATATACAACTAGGTAGACTTAACGTAGAGCTATAAGAGCGAGAAGTGGAGACACAAATATACTGTGGATATTTAAGTGATAATGCCAGAAAAGCCTGTGTTTGTTCTATATATTGAAGTGGTGTTGTTATTATCGTGCCAATATATCCAACAAACACTGACTTAGAGGGCATTATCACTTTTATACAATGGGTTACCAAAATATTCAAATAATAAACAACATATTTTCAATAAGAACATTATTTGGATTAATTTATTTTTACTGTTTCATCCTTCCACAAGACAAAGTTGAAGTATTGAAGTAAGTTTACATACACTTAGGTTGCAGTCATTAAAACTCATTTTTCAACCACACCACAAATTTCTTCTTAATTAACAAACTATAGTTTTGTCAAGTCGGTAAGGACATCTACGCGACATCACCGATTGAAACGCTATTTTGCGCGCACCACCGCTAACTAGCTAGCTAATTCATATCCGTTACATGTGCATGACACAAGTAATTTTTCCAACAGTTGTTTACAGACAGATTATTTCACTTATAATTCACTGTATCAGAATTCCAGTGGGTCAAAAGTTTACATACAATACTGTGACTGTGTCTTTAAACAGCTTAGAAAATTCCAGAAAATGATGTCATTGCTTTAGAAGCTTCTAATAGGCTAATTTACATAATTTGAGTCAATTGGAGGTGTACCTGTGGATGCATTTATATAATAATAATAATATAATAATAATATAATAATAATAATAATAATATAATAATAATAATATATGCCATTTAGCAGACGCTTTTATCCAAAGCGACTTACAGTCATGTGTGCATACATTCTACGTATGGGTGGTCCCAGGGATCGAACCCACTACCCTGGCGTTACAAGCGCCATGCTCTACCAACTGAGCTACAGAAGGACCTACCTTCAAACTCAGTGCCTCTTTGCTTGACACCATGGGAAAATCAAAAGAAATCAGCCACGACGTCTGTCACGCCCTGACCTTAGAGAGCCTGTTTATTTCTCTATTTGGTTAGGTCGGGGTGTGATTTTGGGTGGGCATTCTAGTTTTTCTATTCCTTTGTTGGCCGGGTATGGTTCCCAATCAGAGGCAGCTGTCTATCATTGACTCTGATTGGGGATCATACTTAGGCAGCCTTTTTTCCACCTTTAGTTTGTGGGATCTTGTTTTTGTGTAGTGTCTGTGAGCACTCCAGTCATTACATCACTTTTGATGTTTATTGTTTTTGTTGGTGAGTTTCATTGTAATAAACATGTGGAACTCTGCACGCTGCACCTTGGTCCGCTCATTTCAGCGAACATGACAACCTCAGAAAGAAAATTGTAGTCCACAAGTGTGGTTCATCCTTGGGAGCAATTTTCAAACGCCTGAAGGTACCACGTTCATCTGGACAAACAATAGTACGCAAGTATAAACACCATGGAACCACGCAGCTGTCATAACGCTCAGGAAGGAGACGTGTTCTGTCTCCTAGAGATGAACATACCTTTTTGCGAAAAGTGCAAATCAATCCCAGAACAATAGCAAAGGACCTTGTGAAGATGCTGGAGGAAACAGGCACGAAAGTATCTATATCCACAGGAAAACGAGTCCTATATCGACATAACCGGAAAGGCCGCTTAGCAAGGAAGAAGCCACTGCTCCAAAACCGCCATAAAAAAACAGACTATGGTTTGCAACTGCACATGGGGACAAAGATTGTACTTTTTTGAGAAATGTCCTGTGGTCTGATGAAACAAAAATAGATCTGTTTGGCCATAATGATTATCGTTGTGCTTTGCTGCAGGAGGCACTGGTGCGCTGGTGCACTTCACAAAATAGATGGCATCATGACCCCAAGCATACTTCCAAAGTTGTGACAAAATGGCTTAAAGACAACAAAGTCAAGGTATTGGAATGGCCATCACAAAGCCCTGACCTCAAGCCTATATAACATTTGTGGGCAGAACTGAAAATGCCTGACTCAGTTCCACCAGCTCTGTCAGGAGGAATGGGCCAAAACTTATTGTGGGAGGCTTGTGGAAGACTACCCAAAATATTTGACCCAAGTTAAACAATTTAAAGGCAATGCCACCAAATACTAATTGAGTGTATGATAACTTCTGACCCACTGGGAATGTGATGAAAGAAATAGAAGCTGAAATAAATCATTCTCTCTACTATTATTCTGATATTTCACATTCTAAAATATAGTGGCGATCCTAACGGACCTAAGACAAGGATTCTTTACTTGGATTAAATGTCAGGAATTGTGAAAAACAGAGTTTAAATGTATTTGGCTAAGGTAAACTTCCGACTTCAACTGTGTAGTCCCCACTCAAATCTAGGGTTGCCCAGTTGTTCGTTCTTTTTGTTCTGTATCAGTCCTTCATTCTAAATGTTCCATTGCCATACTGTGTGGCTGCTGCTCAGTGATCACAGAGCTGCCATTCTGCAACGTTTTATCCCTTGCTTGCTAACTAGCAAACTACGGCTAATTTACAGTCACGTCAAAAAGTGCAGCCAGAATAACAGCAAAGTAGCTACATTTGCATTTGTTTAAGTTTTTTTTTAAAATATTTATTTGGATACATCCATAACAATGAGCTTATGATGCGCGGCTGTGCCTGGCGAACAGGACACTGTTCAGACAAAAGAAAGACAATTCATGACATTCATTTGAGCTGATTTTAATAAATGAATCCATTCATTCTCTTTGTTATCCACCGCAGCTGACTTAAGTGATATTGCCCGAGAAGCCAGTGTTTGTTGAATATATTGGCAGGGGTGTCTCCCTTGGGTCCAGATGATTCTTTGTGGCCTCGTTATATGTGAGAGTGGCGTATCTGAGAGAGAGAATACATTGTTATAATATTGTTTTCCAGTCGCCTAACTTAGAAATAACACAACCAGGCTATGAACAACATACCTTAGACTGTTCTAGTCAGTTTTTCTAGGACTGAGTTGGGCTTTAGTTGTCTGTTCCCCTCTTTTCCTCTTCAACTCAGATGTAACTGGAGGTCAAACCACACATTCTGGACCAGACCCCTGGTCTGTACTGGGATTGAGAGCCTGGGAGTTTTGGAACTGGGAGGGTGGCTGTTTGTGATATCTTGTGATATCTTTTCCTTGCCTTCTTTGCTGTTTAATGTTGCCCAGAAATACATGATTCGAGGTGGTAAATTCAGTGTCTTTCATAAGGCGCCAGCAGCGACCGATTGGTGGGTCATTTAGAAACCGTTTGAGCCCACCCTGAGTGCCAGGTACCTACTTATGCTTTACTGCTCCCCCTTCCCGTGTCATTCATTTCCATAAGACTGTCGGAGTAGGATGTTAAACTCTTACTTAGTGACAGTGTGGAAGTCAACTTTTTCTTCTCTGCTACCCAGCCCTCAAAGCAACGCACAGCCCAGTTTGTATTCTTATCTGTGTGTTTTTCCTTGCTTCCTTTCTCTAGGTCATTCAATGCAGTATCCTCCAAATCTGCATGCCTGGGCATTATTGCCATCTCTTTTTCCCATTCATCTAAAGCAATGCAGCCAAAACAAATCTAAAGAAATGTTCCACTCATCCATTTTAGTTTTCGCAACAAAAAAATGATGTATGTTGCTATGACAACCAGCTCAATATGCTGTCAGTGTCGTTCGGACACATTCACTTTATATGGGAGGGTGGAGATTGCAATTCAATATTGAAAAGGTCGGAGAGACCGACAGCAAGGTTTAAACAAATCTCTGCTGTTGAAAACCAAATGGTAGTCTAAAATAAATGGGAGATAATGTTTAGATGTTTTATAGTGGAGATCAAGTTTATACATTTCCTGGCAGGGCTGATGAGACCGTGGATTGCGCAGTGAGATGGAACAGAGTAAATAGGCATTTCAACATCATAGATTTAACCAGACTAGACACCGGCTGGAACACGGTTTTAACCAATCAGCATTCAGGATTAGAACCACCCGTTGTAAACAGTTGATATACAGTGGATGTACAAATGTACAGTAAGTATAAATATCTACATGCAGTGAGATGAACAGAGTGCATATGCAGTATAGTGCAGTTATTTTGTATGTAGTCCGGAGATGGCTTGACGCGTGTAGAGCATAGAGTGCATAGTCCTTTAAACTCTATGTGCCAGATGGCCGATTGGTGAGGCCCAAAGCATGGGAAAAGAAACTGCTCAGCTGGCAGGAAGTTTTGGTCATGATTGCACTGAACCGCCTGCCAGAGGAGAGTTTTTGGAAAACGGGGTGACCAGGGTGGGAGGTGTCAGCGATGTTCTTGCCCTGGAGTCGTGCAGTACCTCGATGGAGGGCAGGTGGCAGCTGATGACCCTCACAGCAGATCGTACAATGCGCTGCAGTTTGCCCTTGGAGCAGGCAGGTGCAGACCCATGCCAGACGGTTATAGAAGAGGTCAGTATGGACTCTGTGATTGATGTGTAAACCGGATCAGGTTTGTCTGGGAGATTTAGATATTTTTCAGCTGCCGCAAGTAGTACATGCGTGCCTTCTTAGTGACTGCTGTGATGTTGTCCTCCCACTTGAGGTTGTGGGAGATGATGGTCCCCAGGAATTTGAATGATTCAGCTGTGCTAACAGCTAAGCCATCAATCTCGAGGGGAAGACGTGTTGAGTTCCAGTTTATTACTTATTTCCCTGGCTCCTCACGCACACACACACAGTTGGAAATCTTAATATCAACCAGGAGCTTTGGCGTCTCAGTATGCTAATTGTTAAACTTCAGAGGAAGGGATTAGCATTAGCAAAGTAGCATAATGCAGAAAACACGCTCCAACTCCACTGCTAATTGACACACATGGATCTCTTACCTCTCTTTGCTTCTCTCTCTCTCTCTCTTTCTCATTACACCCCTCTCTCTCTCTTTCTCATTACACCCCTCTCTCTCTCTTTCTCATTACACCCCTCTCTCTCTCTCTTTATCATTACACGCCTCTCTCTTTCTCATTATACCCCTCTCTCTCTTTCTCATTACACCCCTCTCTCTCTCTTTCTCATTACACCCCTCTCTCTCTTTCTCATTACACCTCTCTCTCTCTTTCTCATTACACCCCTCTCTCTCTCTCTCTCTCTTTATTTACATTTACATTTAAGTCATTTAGCAGACGCTCTTATCCAGAGCGACTTACAAATTGGTGCATTCACCTTATGACATCCAGTGGAACAGTCACTTTACAATAGTGCATCTAAATCTTAAGGGGGGGGGGGGTGAGAAGGATTACTTATCCTATCCTAGGTATTCCTTAAAGAGGTGGGGTTTCAGGTGTCTCCCCCCCTCTCTCTCTTTCTCATTACACCCCTCTCTCTCTTTCTCATTACACCCCTCTCTCTCTTTCTCATTTACACCCCTCTCTCTCTTTCTCATTACACCCCTCTCTCTCTTTCTCATTACACCCCTCTCTCTCTCTTTCTCATTACACACCTCTCTCTCTCTTTCTCATTACACGCCTCTCTCTCTTTCTCATTACACGCCTCTCTCTCTTTCTCATTTACACGCCTCTCTCTCTTTCTCATTACACACCTCTCTCTCTTTCTCATTACACACCTCTCTCTCTTTCTCATTACACACCTCTCTCTCTTTCTCATTACACCCTCTCTCTCTCTTTCTCATTACACCCTCTCTCTCTCTTTCTCATTACACACCTCTCTCTTTCTCATTACACACCTCTCTCTCTTTCTCATTACACCCCTCTCTCTCTTTCTCATTACACACCTCTCTCTCTTTCTCATTACACACCTCTCTCTCTTTCTCATTACACACCTCTCTCTCTTTCTCATTACACCCCTCTCTCTCTTTCTCATTACACACCCCTCTCTCTTTCTCATTACACCCCTCTCCCTTTCTCATTACACACCTCTCTCTCTTTCTCATGACACCCCTCTCTCTTTCTCATTACACCCTCTCTCTCTCTTTCTCATTACACCCTCTCTCTCTCTTTCTCATTACACCCTCTCTCTCTCTTTCTCATTACACCCTCTCTCTCTCTTTCTCATTACACACCTCTCTCTTTCTCATTACACCCTCCTCTCTCTCTTTCTCATTACACCCCTCTCTCTCTCTTTCTCATTACACACCTCTCTCTCTCTTTCTCATTACACGCCTCTCTCTCTTTCTCATTTACACACCTCTCTCTCTTTCTCATTACACACCTCTCTCTCTTTCTCATTACACCCCTCTCTCTCTCTTTCTCATTACACCCTCTCTCTCTCTTTCTCATTACACCCTCTCTCTCTCTTTCTCATTACACACCTCTCTCTTTCTCATTACACACCTCTCTCTTTCTCATTACACGCCTCTCTCTCTTTCTCATTTACACACCTCTCTCTCTTTCTCATTACACCCCTCTCTCTCTTTCTCATTACACACCTCTCTCTCTTTCTCATTACACACCTCTCTCTCTTTCTCATTACACACCTCTCTCTCTTTCTCATTACACACCTCTCTCTCTTTCTCATTACACCCCTCTCTCTTTCTCATTACACACCCCTCTCTCTCTTTCTCATTACACCCCTCTCTCTTTCTCATTACACCCCTCTCTCTTTCTCATTACACCCCTCTCTCTTTTCTCATTACACCCTCTCTCTCTCTTTCTCATTACACCCCTCTCTCTTTCTCATTACACGCCTCTCTCTTTCTCATTACACGCCTCTCTCTTTCTCATTACACCCCTCTCTCTCTTTCTCATTACACACCTCTCTCTCTTTCTCATTACACACCTCTCTCTCTTTCTCATTACACCCCTCTCTCTCTCTTCTGCTGTTGCTTTGCCAGCCCTCCTCTGGGTTGAATAAATGAGAGTAGAGTTAAAGATTGTTTACATGTTTAACAAAATGCCTCAACTCTCATCTCTATGAATGCCAGTGGGAGGGGGGAGGGGAGTGTAATAATGTACAACATCATTTCTCAGAAGATAATTGCGATATGATATTTTTGTGATTTGCTAAATGTAGCAAGGGGCTGTTGTGTCTATCTCCAAGCTGGTTGTAAGGACTCAGCCAAGAGTTGATTTGCCAACCACAGTGTTATGAATAATAACATGAGTATCAAGACCGAACTGAACAGACCAATGCTATTACATTAGCCAGATTTAGAGTTGTTGTCCCACGTTCAATGATGAAGGCTATACGTCTTGAATAGTCTGACTTCTTCAGGTCAGCAGTCATGTAATAGTCATTGCAATGCAGATCTTTATTTCCACTTAGATATCCTTCTTAACTACATCATACTGCGTAGCTACTTAATCAGAGAGAGAGGAGAGAGAGATCATGCCGACTTTCTGCACTTAGTCCTCAATGGGGTTCATTTCCAATTTCAACAAGAGAGAGGGAGAGAGATGGGGAGGGGCGGTGTGTGAGTTAAGGAAACAGAGCTTGAAATAGAGCTTGACCCCCCCCCACTTGTTGGAAATTAACTTCTTTGAGGACTAAGTGCAGCAACTATCCGTCTTCTTCAGACTAGATGACAGTCCTGTGTTAGTGTTAGCTGCATCACTGCTTTCTGTGTTTAGCCTTCAGAACAGCAGGCCCCCTGCAGGCAAACAGCAGCCAGCTGCTCATAGCAACAGACGACATTACTTTATGTTGTATATATCACATATTACTACAGCATCCTTCAGCTTCGTATGATAACCAGTTTAAACCTTCTACACAGTGAAAAGTGATGTAAAGTGCTGACAAAAAATGCTTCCTTGATCACTCTAGCTTGGATTCGGACCACTTTTCCACATCATTCCACATGGTGTGTTCAGTGGAGCAGTTCAGAGTCAGAGACTGGACCTGAAGTGGTTCTCAGCGGGAGAGGCCGTGGTTTAGGACTGATGGAAGAACAGAGAGCTGAGGCAGTCCCTGGGCCATAGTGGAAGAGAGGGCCTGTTTTGTGTGTGTGGGTGTGTGGGGGTGTGTGGCGTGTGTGTGTGTGTGTTGCTCTGTACAGTACCATCGGGAAAAGGTAGTGCAGCTGTTCCCCTGGTAAAAAAGGCACCTTGAAATCATGTAGAGAGGTAGAGCTGTAGACACGCTCCAGAGCACACTGTTAAATCAATTAAACAACATTATTCTGCATATTAAAGGCATATTTTTGTGCTCTCTCTCTCTGTGTGTGTTTGGCCCTGGTGTTTGTATAGAGAGGTGAGTGTGATAAGACCTGAGTAATTAAGCAGTACAGGGAATAGACATGTCTGTATGACTGTATCAAAGGTCTGCTCTCCCCCCTACCGACTCTCTTCATTACACTCCACACTCTGATACACCTGGAGCAAGGATTAAGTCTCTCTCCAGTCTCTCTCTCTCTTTTTTTTCTCTCTCTCCCTACCTCTCTCCCTCATACACACACCTTTTGCACTGTCTAATCTGGGTTTCCATAACAACTCCGCCACCAGTGTGCATGTCTGTATTGAACCACATTATTTAAGAGGTGGCATAGGGGATGAAAGTGTGTGGGTGTGTACATGCATGTGTAAGAGGGTGTGTACTTGTGTGTGTGTACATGCATGCGTGTCTGGTGTGTGCGCATGGGTGTGCATGTGTGATGTGTACGTGCGTTTGCGTGCGTTTGTGATTGTGAGGCAGTGGAGATGAGAAGGTCTCAATGTCTGTGTGTTGTACTGGGACTGAAGCCTGCATGCTTCTCCCACTCTCATATCTTACTGACTGACTGGAGCCTTTGAAGATGATCAGAACTCTTGGAAAAATGGCTTTTGTATTGGCTTATCATACTGTAAGCCCCTGAAACTTAACTATGGACCTCAAATTGTTTTTTTCTTCATTGTTCCCCTCTAATCAGAGACCGATCTAGACCTGGAACACCAGGTGGGTACAATTTATTGTCAGGGACAACAGAAAACCAGCAGGTTCTCTGTTCTCAGTAATGTGAAATATGTAGTGATCTCTGCCACCATTACTCCTTGCTTCTCTATCCAGATCCCCCTTGTTGATCTCATCCTCTTCCTTGTTTTCGATCTCTCCATGGTTTTTATCTTCTTCCCTCGCCATCGTGTTAATGAACAGAAGAAGAGAGAAACGTCCTTGCTATTTATTTTTTCACACACGCATGCTATGCACGTGCAAGGAGCGAGGTACCTCAGCTGCAGCTCGGCCAATCAATAGCCTCTGGAGAAAGTTGGAGGTGAAGTGTTCATTTCTCTAAAGCTGCTATAATGGCCTAATACCTCTGCCTTACGGCCCACTGTGAAATGTGTGTGTCTGTCTGTCTGTCTGTCTGCCTGTCTGTATCTCTATGAGTGTGAGGATGTAATACTTTCGCCTCATAGCCCTGAGAGAAATGTGTGTGAGTTTATGCTTGCTTGTGTGTTTGCGTGTGCTCGTGTGTTAGTCTTTGTCTTTTGCGTTTGAGTAGTAGTGGCGTCTGGGGAAATGTCATAAATGAATTGAAAGCAGGGAGGAACAGGAAATGAACAACATGTTTCTGATGGACTACTTACTGTGACAACTTAACTGGGGATTTAGGCTTATGCCTATTTCCACTTGTAGATCTGTGTATGGAGCTGTTCTCCCTCCCACTTCGACACCAGATTATGTTTTGGTCCCTAGTGTTGATTTATATATATATATATATATATATATCTCTCTCTCTCTCTCTCTCTCTCTCTCTCTCTCTCTCTCTCTCTCTCTCTCTCTCTCTCTCTCTCTCTCTCTCTCTCTCTCTCTCTCTCTCTCTCTCTCTCTCTCTCTCTCTCTCTCTCTCTCTCTCTCTCTCTCTCTCTCTCTCTCTCTCTCTCTCTCTCTCTCTCTCTCTCTCTCTCTCTCTCTCTCTCTCTCTCTCTCTCTCTCTCTCTCTCTCTCTCTCCCTCCATTTTTTTATATTGGAAGAGATCAGCTTTTAAATGCTCATCCTGTTCCAACCTATTTGTCAAGTCATTTAATAATTGACAAAAACTCTCATATAACCCATTTTTTGATTTAACTCAGACAATGGTTCTAGAGGTCTTCTGTATAGATTTTGAGAGTGAGTGGCTTTCAAGGTAAAAGTGAGTGGTCTGAGCTCCCAGTCCAGTTCAATCCACTTCTGAACCATCCTCTCATAGCTGTGAGATTCTTTACTGCAGGTGCACTTGGATTGACAAATCTGTCCTCCCTCTCAGTCTGTCTTGTTGTAATACTGCTATATCCTTCACTATCTCTCCCCTTCATTCTGTCTCTCTACTCTTTCTCCATTCTCTCCTTACGTCACCTCTGTCTGTCTGAGTGTGTATTTGACAATAAAGTTATTTTTAACTAGTCCTATTGTACCCACCATCATAAACTACACTCTGATCTAGGCCCAGTGCCAACCCTGTCACTGCAACATAAAAGGCAATACATCAAAGTGTGTGTATGTATTTGCGTGTGTGTGTGTGTGTCTGCATGTGAATGTGTGTATGTGTATTGTGATGTTATGTTGTGGATGATGCGAATAGCGGGCAATGTACATAGTGATGACTGGAACAATATAGCCACACAGTCTATGTAGCATAACTTCTCAAGTTCCTTTGATATCCATTCATAAAATCTGTCAGGCATTTTTCAATTGAACATACTTATGAACCTTCAACAGTTGTTCTGGCAAGTTAGTTACGAAAAGCATGACGACCTCCAATGGTGATGCATGTGCGGTGTCATAGTACGTGTATGTGTGTGTGTGTGTGTGTGTGTCTTGCAGCCCCACAAAGGCATGACTGATCTGCTGCTCTTCTCTCCCAGAGCTTTAATTTGATGCACATGGCAGACAGTTACGACCCAGCCTGGAGATGGGGTGAGTTAAGAGGGAGAGAGGGGGGGGGGGCTCTTGGCCCATTGAGCCCTGACACAGATCATGGGACGGATCAGAGATAATCTATGACATCATTGGATACGGATACTATAGATGTGATCCATCTGAGCCAGAGTCTGGAGGTACTGATACTGATAGACGCCGGCTATAAGGCAAGAGTCAGAGATTGCATGCTGACACATTTCTGAAATGTTGATGAAATGTATCTGACCCAGATCTGCCGCTGGTAGAGATCAATAGACAAGAAGGCTGTCTGTCCATGAGTATTACTGGACTGTGTTTTTATATACAGTTGAAGTCGTAAGTTTACATTAAAACATTAACATTAAAACTCTTTTTTCAACCACTCCACAAATTTCTTGATAAGAAACTATAGTTTTGACAAGTCGGTCAGGACATCTACTTTGCTCATGACACAAGTAATTTTTCCAGCAATTGTTTACAGACAGATTATTTCACTTATAATTGACGGTATCACAATTCCAGTGTTAGAAGTTTGCAAACATTAAGTTGACTGTGCATTTAATCAGCTTGGAAAATTCCAGAAAATTATGTCATGGCTTTAGAAGCTTCTGTCAGGCTAATTGACATATTTTGAGTCAATTGGAGGTGTACCTGTGGATGTATTTCGAGGCGTACCTTCAAAGTGCCTCTTTGCTTGACATCATCATCAAAAGAAATCAGCCAATACCTCAGAAAATAATTGTCCTATATCGACATAACCTGAAAGGCCACTCAGCAAGGAAGAAGCCACTGCTCAAAAACCGCCATAAAAAAGACAGAATACGGTTTGCAACTGCACATGGGGAAAAAGATCATACTTTTTGGAGAAATGTCCTCTGGTCTGAAGAAACAACAATAGAACTGTTTGGCCATAATGACCATTGTTATGTTAGGAGGGAAAAGGTGGAGGCTTGCAAGCCAAAGAACACCATCCCAACTGTGAAGCACAGGGGTGGCAGCATCATGATGTGGCGGTGTTTTGCTGCAGGAGGGACTGGTGCACTTCACAAAATAGATGGCACCATGGGGGAGGAAAATGATGTGGATATATTGAAGCAACATCTCAAGACATCAATCAGGAAGTTAAAGCTTGTTCGCAAATGGGTCTTCCAAATGCACAATAACCCCAAGCATACTTCCAAATTTGTGACAAAATGGCAACAAAAAGGACAACAAAGTCAAGGTACTGGAGTGGCCATCACAAAGCCTTGACCTCAATCCTATAGAAAATGTCTGGGCAGAAGTACGTTAATCTCTAGGAGACAGAACGCATCTCCTTCCTGAGCGGTATGACGGCTGCGTAGTCCCATGGTGTTTATACTTGAGCACTATTGTTTCTACAGATGAACGTGGTACCTTCAGGCATTTGGAAATGACTCCCAATGGCTTAAGGACAACAAAGTCAAGGTATTGGAGTGGCCATCACAAAGCCCTGACCTCAATCCTGTGGAAAAGTTGTGGGTAGAACTGAAAAGCGTGTGCGAGCAAGGAGGCCTAAAATACCTGACTCAGTTCCACCAGCTCGGTCAGAAGGAATGGGTCAAAATTCACCCAATTTATTGTGGGAAGCTTGTGGAAGGCTACCTGAAATGTTTGACGCAAGTTAAATAATTTGAAGGCAATGCTACCAAATACTAAGTGAGTGTATGTACAAATGTAATTTGTCACATGAGTCGAATACAGTGAAATACTTACTTACAAGCCCTTAACTAACAATGTAGTTTTAAGAAAATATAAACAAATATAAAAGTAAGAGGTAATAACAGAGAGTAGCAGCAGTGTTCCGGGGGGGGTGCTGTTCAGGAGTCTTATGGCTTGAAGGTAGAAGCTATTTAGGAGCCTACACTTGGTGCTCCGGTACCGCCTGCTGGGCAGTAGCAGAGAGAACTGTCTATGACTGGTGTGGCTGGATTCTTTGACAATTTTTAGGGCCTTCATCTAACACCGCCTGGTATAAAGATCCTGGATGGCAGGAAGCTTGGTACCCTCTGTAGATGACGTATCAGGCAGTGATGCAACCCATCAGGATGCTATCGATGGTGCAGCTGTAAACTTTTTGAGGATCTGAGTACCCATGCCAAGTCTTTTCAGTCTCCTGAGGGGCAATAGGTTTAGTCGTGCCCTATTCATGACTGTCTTGGTGTGCTTGGACCATGTTAGTTTGTTGGTGATGTGGACGCAGAGAAACCTGAAGCTCTCAGCCTGCTCCACTACAGCCTGTCGAGGAGAATGGGGGCGTTCTCGGTCCTCCTTTTCCTGTAGTCCACACTCATCTCCTTTGTCTTGATCACATTGAGGGAGAGGTTGCTGTCCTTGCAAGACATGGTAAAGTCTCTGACCTCCTCCCTACAGGCTGTCTCATCGTTGTCAGTGATCAGGCAGACCTACCACTTTTGTCTCATCAGCAAACTTAATGATGGTGTTGGAGTCGTGCCTGGCTGTGCAGTCATGAGTGCTAAGCCATTACAATTATAACTGGCTATACTTATTTCACCAATTCCCATAATGAGATAGAAGTTTCAAATCTATTTATCATAATATATGTATTTAAATGTACCATTAAAAAGGACCATAGTGATTGAGTGTCCATATACCGTAGCTGTACCATGATATTTGCATTGCTAAGTAACTCTCCAATTGTTCTCCACTATTCCACCTCCTAATCCCCCTCACCCATCACAAGTTGAGTTGTCATTCCAGTGACCGGCAGGCCACCCCCGTCCCCCCTGATCACTAAGCCCCCCCAGAGGCCAGGACCCATCCTTCGAAAAGAGCTCACAGTGCCACCCACAGAACAGAAGCAGATCAACCGCTAAAAGCATTTCCAATTCTCTCACCTCAATTTGCTTTATATATAGCTATTAAAAAACGATGTATCTATATATTCAGAAATATTGCATATCTTAATTTCCATCATTAATATGCGTAGTAATGTCAACGGTTCATGCAAAGGAGTATTACCTATAACGAGGATTGCCATTGCATTACATTTTTGTCCAGCAATTACTATTTTAGCAAACAATTATTGTGATAATTCATCCTATCCTATTCTAACATCATTACCCCCCACACACACACACACACACACACACACACACACACACACACACACACACACACACACACACACACACACACACACACACACACACACACACACACACACACACACACTTTTACAAACTCAACCACTTTCTCCCACATCAACCATAAGCTCAGATGCTCAAAGTTTGTTACATCCCAGAGCCCAACTCAAAAAATAACTTGATTTTACGAATGCATATACAGCACAGTTACAGCTTGAGAAAGCATGCAGGATTGAGAAAAAAATGCAAAAATTGGGAGATTTTTAACCAAAGTCAAGTCCTAGGTGTTGGAGATCAGATACTCCCCTTCCCTGAAACACACACACACTGGTCCCCCATTGTGACCCTTTTCCCAAGCATCTCTGTGCAGTCAGACCTTTGATTATTTTGTGTCACCAGGGTCACAATAATGTGCCCTCTCTCTGATTGTCCTGTGTGGGGAAACCCCACCTGAATCCCCACCGGTGAGGTACAAGGTCGTCAAGGTTCTCATTAGCAGCTTTGAGATTTTCCTTGTATATTATGCTCTCCCATCAAGGGGTTCTGGCTTTGTAGGACCAACATTGCCAAGCAGGCTCAGAATCTTGAGGGGGCTGTGCTGCTCTAGTAGGTCTCTGTCCACATTCCTCTTTCTGTTTTGGCTGCATATAGGCAACTTACAGTAAGCCCATAAAACAGAAGGACTTCTCTTTAGTGTATGGGTCACTCAGGTGGGTGTCTAGGGTATAGGGTTGGGGACCATTAAATAAATAAATTAGATAATATAATATAGTTTATTTTAAAATCTAAACTCAGCAAAAAAAGAAAGGTCCTCTCACTGTCAACTGCGTATATTTTCAGCAAACTTTACCTGTGTAAATACTTGTATGAACATAACAAGATTCAACAACTGAGACATGAACTGAACAAGTTCCACAGACATGTGACCAACAGAAATGGAATAATGTGTCACTGAACAAAGGGGGGGTCAAAATCAAAAGTAACATCTGGTGTGGCCACCAGCTGCATTAAGTACTGCAGTGCATCTCCTCCTCGTGGACTGCACCAGATTTACCAGTTCTTGCTGTGAGATGTTACCCCACTCTTCCACCAAAGCACCTTCAAGTTCCCGGACATTTCTGGGGGTAATGGCTGTAGCCCTCACCCGCCGATCCAACAGTTCCCAGACATGCTTAATGGGATTGAGATCCCGGCTCTTCGCTGGCCATGGCTTGCAGGAAATCACGCACAGAAAGAGCAGCATGGCTGGTGGCATTGTCATGCTGGAGGGTCATGTCAGGATGAGCCTGCAGGAAGGGTACCACATGAGGCATGAGAATGCCTTCCCTGTAACACACAGCGTTGAGATTGCCTGCAATGACAACAAGCTCAGTCCGATGATGCTGTGACACACCGCCCCAGACCATGACGGACCCTCCACCTCCAAATCGATCCCGCTCCAGAGCACATGCCTCGGTGTAACGCTCATTCCTTCGATGATAAAAGTGAATCCGACCATCACCCCTTGTGAGACAAAACCGTGACTCGTCAGTGAAGAACACTTTTTGCCAGTCATGTCTGGTCCAGCGATGGTGGGTTTGTGCCTGTAGGCGACGGTGTTGCCGGTGATGTCTGGTGAGGACCTACCTTACAACAGGCCTACAAGCCATCAGTCCAGCCTCTCTCAGCCTATTGAGGACAGGCTGAGTCCTGATGGAGGGATTGTGCATTCCTGGTGTAACTCGGGCAGTTGTTGTTGTCATCCTGTACCTGTCCCGAAGGTGGGATGTTCGGATGTACCAATCCAGGTATTGTTACACGTCCACTGCGAGGATGATCAGTCCGTCCTGTCTCCCTGTTCATGCAGATTAGCAGGGACCTGGGCATCTGTTGGTGTTTTGCAGAGTCAGTAGAAAGGCCTCTTTAGTGTCCTGAGTTTTCATAACTGTGACCTTAATTGACTACCGCCTGTAAGCTGTTAGTGTCTTAACAACCGTTCTACAGGTGCATGTTCATTAATTGTTTATGGTTCATTGAACAAGCATGGGAAACAGTGTATAAAGCCTTTACAATTGTAGATCTGTGAAGTTATTTGGATTTTTACTAATTATCTTTGGAAGACCAGGTCCTGAAAAAGGGACGTTTTTTGTTGTTGCTGAGTTTATATCCCTCATCCTCACAAAATTGAAAGCTCTCACTCTCAACCCCTTCTCACAGACACACATTGGTTCTGGGATATGCAACCATTTCCTTTCTCACTCACTTAACGCCACACTTTTCCAAACACAAAAACACACTTCCATCACAATACATCCACACCTACCCACTAACTGCACCTTTTGTGTCTTCTGTTTGCCATGTCTTTATCATCTCCATGTTGAATACTTTTGTGTTCCAATTCGTTATATTTGGAAAGGTATTATCTTGCTAGTCATCCTTTGTTCTAATACCATCTTCTCCATTTATAAAATACTATAAATATTACGTTAAATAACAGTTTTACATCATTCCCTATCTTAAATGGTATAGTGTAGTTGTAGTTATTTAACAATTGTTTAATTTGATTGCTTTTCTGTCCATGGTTTATTATTGTTATTATTACAATCTTTACCATGGCTAATATTTGGTTTTCCATTATTCGACTCCTGTAGGAGAACTTTGTAATTTTTTGAATAGTTATGGAGTAGTCTTTGTGTCTCGGAACATTTGGTTGTCAATGTATAGTTTATCGATTATGAGTGTCATGTTTTGTCATTTATTATCTTGTCTTGTCCCTGTGCTTCCCATTCTATTCGTTTCCCTCTGCTGGTCTTATTAGGTTCTTTCCCTCTTTCTATCCCTCTCTCTCCCCCTCCCTCTCTCACTCTCTCGCTCTCTCTTCTCTCTATCGTTCCGTTCCTGCTCCCAGCTGTTCCTATTCCCCTAATCATCATTTAGTCTTCCCACACCTGTTCCCGATCCTTTTCCCTGATTAGAGTCCCTATTTCTCCCCTTGTTATTCGTTTCTGCCCTGTCGGTTCCTTGTCTAGAATTCACCGTGCTGTGTTTGTGTATCGCCCTGTCGTGTCGTGTTTTCCTCAGATGCTGCGTGGTGAGCAGGTGTCTGAGTCTGTCTGGTTCTAGTGCCTTCCCGAGGCAACCTGCTGTTCACCTGCTGTTCAAGATCGAGTCTCCAGTTTGTCCTCGTCATTTCGAGTGAAAGTTGTGTTTTTTGATTGTATTTACTTTACTGGATTAAAGACTCTGTTTTCGCCAAGTCGCTTTTGGGTCCTCTTTCACCTGCATGACAATGAGAGCTACACACTTCCCTTTAATCTATTTTCCTTGAAGATTGGGTACAGAACTTTGTGCCTTTCTGAAATCACCCCTGGGAACTGATCATTCATGTCTCAGAGGCATTCATCCCAGTGAGTCTTTTTCCCAGGCTTTTAACCATTACTTTATACTTAAAGAAAACACATTTGGCAACGATTGGGCGCTCATATCTCTATCCTCTTTGTCTGAAATGGTGTACAGTACACGTTGGAGTTGGATTTTATTGACAGCATCGAGTGGGATTTGAAGCGGCGTAAGAAATAATTCCTTCACTACTCTTTCAGGAACTTCTCTTCTCTGTTCATTAATGTCCGTTTCTGTCATATTGACTGTCCCCTTTAGCTTGTTTGTTTCTTTCTCCATTATCGCAGCTTTTTCATCACTCATTTCGAGGCTCGCCTTCAACTCCTTTATATCTTTACTGACTAATTCAAGTATGCCTAGTTTGTCATTTATTGACATTAACAAGTCACTTTCCACCCTTACCAGTCCCAGTGGTGAAAAGCATAAATCATATGTATCTGTGATTTCTTTTGGAGATTGATTCTCCTTGTTTACTCTCCGTCATGTTTAAGTGTTGCTTGTTTCCGTACTATTTGTCAATACATTTCTCAAGTCTTATATTTGTTTTGTGTTGTTATCTAGCTTGAATGTTATGACCCATGAGTATATGCTAATATATAGTCTAACTTGCAGATATTGAATATTACGTTATTATCTTGAGGTAATCTGCACCGCTGTGTTCAGTCCGCCATCTTGGAAGAGGCTTTGTCCTCTGCTGGACTGTGTTAGCCTAGCTCGTATTTCCCTGGTTGACGAAGGGAATGTGGGTCAATACACTGCTTGTCTGCACACATATTCAAACACACACACATATGAAGATGTTCGTGCACACATTTTGTGTCTCTCTATTATTTTACAACACACCCTCTTTCCATCTTATTTTCAGTCCATTTTCTCGCACTTTCTCTCTCCTCTCTTTTTCTCCCCTCTTTCTCTCTCCCTCTCTAGCGTTCCCTCTCTCTCTCTCTCTTTCTCTCTCTTTCTCTTCCTCTTCCTCTCCCTATCCCTCTCTCCCTCTGCTGTGTTGTACTCAGTGATCCAGGTCTAAGGGCTTGAAGGCCAGTGTTGGAGTAAACAAAGTGCAATATTATTGTGTGTGTGTGTGTGTGTGTGTGTGTGTCTAGCTATGTCTATGGAGACTTAGTTGTCACTTTGTTTAGGTGGGAAATGTTTGTGGTGCAGAAAGCATGAAATGACCCTGTCTGGGCTGCACACCCTTTACACACACTACACACTACACACTACACACTACACACTACACACTACACAGGCCATGTACTGTACACAAAAACGTAAATAGGCCTATAAACAAATTGTGCATTTTTGTGGAACAACTGTAGAAGTTTCTTGCTTGTTCCACACAATGGCATTTGACTTATTCCTCTCTTTATCGCACAACACGCTCTCTCGCTCTCTCGCTCTCTCGCTCTCTCGCTCTCTCCCTCTCATAGGGCGAAACACACCTGTATCCTCCAAGGACCAGCTGCTCCTTGGCTTAGAACTAATTGAAACAAGCCTAGTTTTTGTTTGTGATTTTCTGTCCCCCTGCCATTTGTGTGTGTGTGTCCTATTGCAGAAGAAGACTCGTTGGTTGGCGTGTTGAAGATAGAGGCATGCCTGTCGTGTGTGTGTGTCTCTCTTAGAGCCCTGCAGAGGCATGCCTGTCGTGTGTGTGTGTCTCTCTTAGAGCCCTGCAGAGGCATGCCTGTCGTGTGTGTGTGTCTCTCTTAGAGCCCTGCAGAGGCATGCCTGTCGTGTGTGTGTCTCTCTCTTAGAGCCCTGCAGAGGCATGGCTCATCTGCTGCTCGTCTCTCCCAGCGTTTTACTTGTTCTGCACTTGGCAGACATTCACGACACATCCTGGTGAAGGGGGAGTTAAGAGGGGAGAAGGGAGGCAGAAAGGTATGTGTGTGTCAGATGACTTAGTCATCTTGGGTAGTTTGTTATTTTAAATGACTATGTTGCATTAACATATTGTGGTGTTAACTCAGATGTCCGTCAGTTGTAGCTGACTCTACTTTTCTGTGTGGCCTAAACCTTTTCCCTCTGTCCCAGATCTAGCCAGTGGATGTGATTGTTCTGTGCTGCGCATTAGTACACACCATATCCTGTCAAGTTTAAGTATTGTGGTGGATGGATGGAGGGTAAGAGAGACAGAGAGATGTGGTGTGAAGTGGGGTATTAATTGGCTTACTGGCTTTGTGAAGGACCCGTCCTGAGAGAGCCATTGATTATTAATAGGCAGCATGCTTCATCAAAGATGCTGGTACACCAGAAACAGCTACTGCTGCAGCTCCCTACAGCCACACAAAGCAACTGGATACAATGGATCACTGGGTCCTCAGCAGACAACTGCTCTGTGTGGATATATTAGTGTCTTCCTCCTATGTACATTTTAACACTACCCCCTAACAGTAGGACCTGATACACTTGTTACTGTGAGACTTCAGTCTGGGATCAGGGTTAATGACTAATAACTAATGTTTATTTGGAGGAGAACTGTGCACCAAGCTGTCCAACACTAATCTAGACTATGTAAACCTAAATGGTACTGAGCATCTGACTAAATTATGCACGATTTTAGTTCTGTGTTATCCGAGATTAGTCCAGACCAAGCTGTGTTCCACAGAAACACAACTATTACCTTATCAACTGTGTTTGTTTGCCTGTAGTGTGTGTGTGTGTGTGTGCGCGCGCGCGTGTGTGTGTGTGTATCGACTGTGTATTTGCCTGCAGGACAATATGGAGTCAGAACTCTATGGAGTCAGAACAGTCACAATGTGTCATGTCAGCTGTTCTGTACTGCCGATGCGATCGTTAGTTTATCTCACAGTAGCGGTACCAGCGAGAAATCTATCAGATAAGAGCAGCTAAATCACCCCGTCTTTCTCCCAACTAAAAGGCACTCCCCTCAACGTAACTTAAGGACTTGATACATATAATGGGATGCCATTAGTTTCTGACATCAGACAGTATTTGTGTGTGTGTGTGTGTGAAGGTGTGTACTTGTTTTCTGTTGTGGGGTGTGTTTTCTGTGTGGGTGTGCATCTATGCGTATGTCTGTCTGTCTTAAGTTCATTCAGTCCATTTATGAATCCTATCTATCACAGTGTTACTGAATGAGAGGAGATGAGGTGAGGATGCTTGCTAAGCAGACCTACTCTCCTAGCTACGTTAGACCACTATTGCTATTCGAATCTCGAACACAGCATGACATTATTATTATTTGTGCAGTCTCTCTCTCTCTCTCTCTCTCTCTCTCTCTCTCTCTCTCTCTCTCTCTCTCTCTCACTATTGCTATCTCTCTCTCTCTCTCTCTCTCTCAGCATGACATTATTATTATTTCTCTCTCTCTCTCTCTCTCTCTCTCTCTCTCTCTCTCTCTCTCTCTCTCTCTCTCTCTCTCTCTCTCTCTCTCTCTCTCTCTCTCTCTCTCTCTCTCTCTCTCTCTCTCTCTCTCTCTCTCTCTCTCTCTCTCTCTCTCTCTCTCTCTCTCTCTCTCTCTCTCTCTCTCTCTCTCTCTCTCTCTCTCTCTCTCTCTCTCTCTCTCTCTCTCTCTCTCTCTCTCTCTCTCTCTCTCTCTCTCTCTCTCTCTCTCTCTCTCTCTCTCTCTCTCTCTCTCTCTCTCTCTCTCTCTCTCTCTCTCTCTCTCTCTCTCTCTCTCTCTCTCTCTCTCTCTCTCTCTCTCTCTCTCTCTCTCTCTCTCTCTCTCTCTCTCTCTCTCTCTCTCTCTCTCTCTCTCTCTCTCTCTCTCTCTCTCTCTCTCTCTCGGCTTCTCTCTCTCTCCAGGTGTAGTAGACCTTACTTACAAGCCCTTAACCAACAATGCAGTTTTAAAGAAAAATTAGTGTTACAGAAAGTATTTACTAAATTAAACTGAAATAAAAATAAAGTAAAAAATAACAAATACTTCAAGCAACAATAAAATAACTATAATTACATGTTTTGAGGATCTGAGGACCATTGCTGAATATTTTCAGTCTCCTGAGGGGGAATAGGTGTTGTCTTGCCCTCTTCATGACTCTCTTGGTGCGTTTGGACCATGATAGTTTGTTGGTGATGTGGAAACCAAGGAACTTGAAGCTCTCAACCTGCTCCACTACAGCCCCGTCGATGAGAATGGGGACGTGCACTGCCCTTCTTTTCCTGTAGTCCATGATCAGCTCCTTTGTCTTGATCACATTGAGGGAGAGGTTGTTATCCTGGCACCACACTGCCAGGTCTCTGACCTCCTCCCTATAGGCTGTCTCATCGTTTTCGGTGATGGTCGGCAAACTTAATGACGGTGTTGGAGAAGTGCTTGGCCATGCAGTCATGGATGAACAGGGACAGAAGGAGGGGACTGAGCACACACCCCTGAGGGTCCGCTGTGTTGAGGATCAGTGTGGCATATGTGTTGTTACCTACGCTTACTACCTGGGGGCAGCTCGTCAGGAAGTCTAGGATCCAGCTGCAGAGGGAAGTGTTTAGTCCCAGGGTCCTTAGCTTAGTGATGAGTTTGAGGGCACTATGGTGTTGAATGGTGAGCTGTAGTCAATGAATAGCATTCTTATGTAGGTTTTCCTTTTGTCCAGGTGGGAAAGGGCAGTGTGGCGTGCAAAAGAGATTGCATCCTCTGTAGATCTGTTGGGGCCGTATGCAAATTGCAGTGGTTCTAGTGTTTCTTGGAAAATGGTGTTGATGTGAGCCATGATGAGCCTTTGAAAGCACTTCTTGGCTACAGATGTGAGTTCTCCAGGTTTTTAGTCATTTAGGTAGGTTACCTTGGTGTTCTTGGGCACAGATACTATGGTGGTCTGCATGAAACATCTAACGAGTGCCAGAGCTGGTGTTGTAGGAATCAATCTTAGACCTGCATTGATGCTTTGCTTGTTTAATGGTTTGTCGGAGAATATAGCGCCATTTGAAAATGGCGCCGACAGATAAGGCAGCCGTGCAAAGTAACTTTGCAGTATATAGTTTTTTTATGTGTTATTTCTTACATTGTTTTTGTGAAATGTATCTCACTGATCATCTCTAAAGCCAACACCTCATTTGGCCGCCTTTCGTTCCAGTTCTCTGCTGCCTGTGACTGGAACGAATTGCAAAAATCGCTGAAGTTGGAGACTTTTATCTCCCTCACCAACTTCAAACATCTGCTGAGCAGCTAACCGATCGCTGCAGCTGTACATAGTCTATCGGTAAATAGCCCACCCAATTTGACCTACCTCATCCCCATACTGTTTTTATTTATTTACTTTTCTGCTCTTTTGCACACCAACATCTCTACCTGTACATGACCATCTGATCATTTATCACTCCAGTGTTAATCTGCAAAATTGTAATTATTCGCCTACCTCCTCATGCTCTTGCTGCGGGCGATTCCCTGATCCACCTCTACGCAGACGACACCATTCTGTACACTTTCGGCCCGTCATTGGACACTGTGCTATCTAACCTCCAATCGAGCTTCAATGCCATACAACACTCCTTCCGTGGTCTCCAACTGCTCTTAAACGCTAGTAAAACCAAATGCATGCTTTTCAACCAATCGCTGCCTGCACCTGCTTGCCCGACTAGCATCACCACACTGGATGGTTCCGACCTTGAATATGTGGACACCTATAAGTACCTAGGTGTCTGGCTAGACTGCAAACTCTCCTTCCAGACCCATATCAAACATCTCCAATCGAAAATCAAACCAAGAGTCGGCTTTCTATTCCGCAACAAAGCCTCCTTCACTCACGCTGCCAAGCTTACCCTAGTAAAACTGACTATCCTACCGATCCTCGACTTCGGCGATGTCATCTACAAAATTGCTTCCAACACTCTTCTCAGCAAACTGGATGCAGTCTATCACAGTGCCATCCGTTTTGTCACTAAAGCACCTTATACTACCCACCACTGCGACTTGTATGCTCTAGTCGGCTGGCCCTCGCTACATATTCGTCGCCAGACCCACTGGCTCCAGGTCATCTACAAGGCCATGCTAGGCAAAGCTCCGCCTTATCTCAGCTCACTGGTCACGATGGCAACACCCATCCGTAGCACGCGCTCCAGCAGGTGTATCTCATTGATCATCCCTAAAGCCAACACCTCATTCGGCCGCCTTTCGTTCCAGTACTCTGCTGCCTGTGACTGGAACGAATTGCAAAAATCGCTGACGTTGGAGACTTTTATCTCCCTCACCAACTTCAAACATCAGCTATCTGAGCAGCAAACCGATCGCTGCAGCTGTACATAATCTATTGGTAAATAGCCCACCCATTTTCACCTACCTCATCCCCACAGTTTTTATTTATTTACTTTTCTGCTCTTTTGCACACCAATATCTCTACCTGTACATGATCATCTGATCATTTATCACTCCAGTGTTAATCTGCAATATTGTAATTATTCGCCTACCTCCTCATGCCTTTTGCACACATTGTATATAGACTCCCCTTTTTCTTCTCTACTGTGTTATTGACTTGTTAATTGTTTACTCCATGTGTAACTCTGTGTTGTCTGTTCACACTGCTATGCTTTATCTTGGCCAGGTCGCAGTTACAAATGAGAACCTGTTCTCAACTAGCCTACCTGGTTAAATAAAGGTGAATAAAATGCCTTTTGCACACAATGTATATAGACTCTTTTTTTTCTACTGTGTTATTGACTTGTTAATTGTTTACTCCATGTGTAACTCTGTGTTGTCTGTTCACACTGCTATGCTTTATCTTGGCCAGGTCACAGTTGCAAATGAGAACTTGTTCTCAACTAGCCTACCTGGTTAAATAAAGGTGAAATAAAAAATAAAACAAATAAAACATGTTTTTGTGTTATTACATACAGCAAGGAAGAATTTTGGGATATCAGAGTGGCAGTAACTCACCAGAATTACGACCAGGAATACGAATTTCCTGAATCGGATTCAAGAGGCTTATACAGAACAACGCCGACAGAGAAAAGGTATTCGGAGTAGACGCATACCACCCACCATTTCTGAGCATAATACTCGGTAATGTTCAGTCTCTGGATATCATTGTTGACGAGCTCAGGGCTCAGGGCTCCTTCCATATAGGCATCAGGGATTGTAACATACTCTGTTTCACGGAAACTTGGCGCTCTTGGATTATACTGGCCGTATATCCAGTTGGGTTCTCAGTTCATCGCACAGATAGGAATAAATATATCTCTGGAAAGAAGGGTGGGGGTGTATGTTTCATGATTAACTACTCATGGTGTGATTGTGATAACATACAGAAACTCAAGTCCTTTTGTTCAGCCGACCTGGAATACCTTACCATCAAATGCCGAACGTGTTACCTCCCAAGTGAATTCTCTTCGGTTATTGTCACAGCCGTGGATGTTCCCCCTCAAGCCGATAACCCAACGGCCCTCAAAGAACTTCACTGGACTTTATGCAAACTGGAAATCATATACCCTGAGGCAGAATTTACTGTTCCTGGGGATTTTTAACAAAGCAAATTTGAGGAAAATGCTACTGAAGCTCTATCAACACATTGAATGTAGTAGTCACGGTACCTCCCCCAATATCAGCCAGTTTGCCATGTTTTGTTACGCTCCTCTCCTGCCTGACTCTCAGCAAACAAACATTTTCATGTAAAACAAGGCATGTGGTAATAAAAGCAGTTAATAAAAGCATTTTGTCATCCTTTAAAACTAACTAGAAGGATCCGATCTGTAGATAGCTAACAAAACTACAAATATTAGTTTTAATATTCTGGCTAGCTAGGCTAGCTAGGTTGATGCAATCATGCAACCAGCAGCTAACGTTAATTTAGACACAGGAAAAAAAGATTAAACTCTCTGCTGCTGGTACCCAAGGCCAAGGGATACTGAAGTTCCAGAAAATGTGTCTCTATTTCTGGTTTGGTCAGGGTGTGTTCCCCCCCTACCTCTCACACGCCAAGCAAGGACACAGGAAGTGTGGCGAAGCCAGGTAGGAGACCTGCGCCAACTTCCTGTGCTTACCGGGGGGCTAGAGAGACCGGGCAGGCACCGTGCTATGCTGTGAAGTGCACGGTGTCCCCAGTGCGGGTGCATAGCCCGGTGAACTGTGACAATGTTCATGTATCTATGTTTTCTATTTCTTTGTGCTTGGCCAGGTATGGTTCTCAATCAGGGACAGCTGTCTATCGTTGTCTCTGATTGGGATCTTGTTCTTCGTTTGTGTGCAGTTAGTTTGCACAAGGAAGCTGTTCGTTCGTTGATTTCTTTATTGTTTTGTCTAAGTTTAATTTCATTAATAAATATTATGTAGAACTCAAGGAACTCAAGGAGCCTGTCACGTTCTGACCTTAGTTCCTTTGTTTTGTCATTGTTTTTGTATGGTCAGGGCGTGAGTTGGGGTGGGCAGTCTGTTTGTTTTTCTATGTTGGTTATTGTGTTCGGCCTAGTATGGTTCAGGTGTCGTTAGTTGTCTCTGATTGAGAATCATACTTAGGTAGCCTTTTTCCACCTGGGTTTTGTGGTTGTTTATTTTCTGTTTCTGTTCTGTGTTTTGTTTCACCGTTCTGGACTGTTCGTTTGTCCAGTATTGTTTTGTTTCAGTGTTCATTAAAACCGTTATAATATGAACACTTACCACGCTGCACCTTGGTCCTCCTCTCTATCTCCAGACGACATCCGTTACAGCGCCTTGGTCTCATCCTTCCGACGACACCTGTTAGACTTCACAACAGCAAAATTAGCAGAAGAACGCATTACTCACCAGCAGATAAAAAATCACTCCTCTTGATAGGGCTCCAGACTAACATTTCCCCCTGGTGGCACTGGTGTTACTAAATTTTCAGTTGGTGGCACCAGCCCATTATTTGGTCGTTCCAATTTATCAGTGCCTTAGACTGCTGCACCACTCATCATTCCAAATGTAACCCCTTATGTTTTGGCACAAAACAGTCCAAGCCCTGTCTAAGCCGTGGGAGGGGGGTTCTACTAAGCTGTATGGAATTGTTTTAAGAAGGTGATACAAAATATAATTTTGCTACATATTTTTGAATTTCAGACTTTGCTTGTTTGAGCTACGGACCTCTGGTTGTACTATTGGATTTGTCTATTTCTTAGATACCGTAGATATCGACCATTAGTCTGACCTAGAGCAATGTCTGTGAGACAAGGGGAGATCCCGAAGGGGCCCGGTGCTGGGACTTTTTACAAAAATGTCCCTTTTTACAAAAATGTCTGTAGCGTCTGAATGGTTTGAGCAATAAACTATTTCAAGCTATGTATGAAAAGCTGAGACTCACGAACACGGACATGTAATGTTTTGCTCTATGGTGCACACAAGCTACACAAGAGTCGTTAAAAGGTAAGGAGTTATTTTACATTGAAGATCATAGGAAATCCCAGGACATAATACTGTATTATATAATAATGTCTATAATGCTGTATTAAGCTCACATATGTGATGTCACAAACTCCAAACTCCACACAGTTGTCACTTCTAGTTGGATATTAATTTCCAGGAGAGCAAGCGATTTTTGTACTTACAGCACTCATATAAATTCATTTTTATCAGGTTATCAGGTCAAATTGTTTTGTGTTCCCCTTGTAGCCATGGTTGTCCTGAAAAGTGAAAATTATGTGAAACAACTTAATTGTGAGGCTTCAATATGAGGGCTGGAACTGCAGATAAATTAAAGTCTGATAAATTAAAAGCCGATTTTTGCTGGGATCTTGGGACTGATAGTGTCACGCGGGACTAGGTGTGTGAGGTAAGAATCAGGTGCAGAGAGCAGAGAGTTCCAGAGGGGTGAAGTGCACTTTAATCGGGCACCAAAATACAATGCCCAAAACACAGGGCGCGAAAAACACTGACCAACCCAAAACACAGGGTACACGGTCCGGAGCACTAACACACCCAACGACACCACACATAACACAAAAATAATCCCGCACAAAACAAGGGTGAGTTGACTAGGCTTAAATAAGGAAGCACATCAGGAAAAGACAATTTGACACAGGTGCAACTAATAAGACAGAACAAACGGCTAGTAGGCCGGTGACGACGACCACCGAGCGCCGCCCGAACAGGCAGGGGACTTCGGCGGAAGTCGTGACAGATAGGGTTAACATTGCGTGTGTATAGAGTGAAATTAATATTTAAAGACATTGTAACCATTCTTTGCATAATAGTTCACTAAACTATAGACTATGTTGTCCATTGAAGTGATTCTCTCTGGCTCTTTTGATATCAGATTCAGAATTAATAATAACAAGGTTTGTGTTAGTTTGAAATGGATGATCCACCTTAGGTATGAAGTGTTTCCAATTTGCATGACCCAACAAGAAAAACCCAACCCAAGTCATAGCACAAATGAAAATAGAAGCTTATCTATAATAATAACATTTTGAACTAGCCTACGAACAGGACCCATAGCTTTACTTGATCATGTCACGATCAGGAAAACTCCAGGCCCCATAAAAGATACGTACGAATTTAGCCATTCAGTGACATGGCGCCGGAGGAGATGTCGTTTTACTGACTCCTAACCAATTGTGCTATTGTGTGTGTTTTTCACGTCTCTTATGACCAAAAAGAGCTTCTGCATACCAGGACAGCGATTACTCACCTCGTACTGGACAAATATTTTTTCTTTATTGAGTCGCAAGTGAAGGATTTACTTCAGACACCCGACAAGGCCCAAATCCGTGTCATTCACATGAAGAAGAGACAGAGATATACCTCAGGGTGCTTTGTAAGGATCTGACGGTGAGTGAATAATCCCTCTCTACCATCAGTTCTATTAGCAAAAGTGCAATCATTGGATAAAAAAATGGATGAGCTCCGATCAAGACTATCCTACCCACGGGACATAAAAAAATGTAACATATTAAGTTTCACCGTGTCTTAACAACGACATGGATCATATACAGCTGGCGGGGTTTTCGGTCCATTGGCAAGATAGAACAGTCTATTTGGAAATAACAGCTGGTGCATGAAATCTAATATTAACGAAGTCTCAAGGTTTTGCTCGCCTGAGGTAGAGTATCTCATGATAAGCTGTGGACAACACTATTTACCAACAGAGTTTTCATCTATATTTTAGCTGTTTATTTACCACCACAAACTGATGCTGGCACTAAGACGCCACTCAACGAGCTGTATAAGGCCATACACAAACAAACAAAAATGCTCATCCAGAGGCAGAGTTCGTAGTGGCAGGGGACTTTAATGCAGGGAAACTTAAATCCGTTTGACCTCATTTCTACCAGCATGTCACATGTGCAACCAGAGGAAAAAATACTCTAGACCACTTTTACTACACGAACAGAGACGTGTACGAAGCTCTCCCTCGCCCTCCATTTACCACTGACTCACTTAATATTAGTGGTCAGATGTCGTAGATGCTAAGCAATAGGACTATTTTGCTAGAGCAGACTGGAATATGTTCTGAGATTCTTCTGATGGCATTGAGGAATACACCACATCAGTCACTGACTTCATCAATAAGTGAATCAATGACGTCGTCCCCACAGTGACTGTACTTACATACCCCAACCAGAAGCCAGGGATTACAGGCAACATCCGCACTGCTACTGCACAGCAAGCGGTACCGGAGCACGAAGTCTAGGTCCAAAAGGCTTCTTAACAGCTTCTACCACCAAGCTGTGAGACTCCTGGACAGCTAATCAAATGGCTACCCGGACTATTAGTGTTTTTATTTTTTAGTTTACTGTTATTTAACTAGGCATGTCAATTAAGAACAAATTATTTTGTACAATGTCGGCCTATACCGGCCAATGGGACAATTGTGGGACTCCCAATCATATCCGGTTGTGATACAGGCTGCATTGTCCCCATCCCACTCCCCCATTTTTACGCTTCTGCTACTCTCTGTTTATTATCCATGCAAAGTCACTTTACCTCTACCTACATTCTATTGTTGCTCCTTAATTATTTGTTATTTTTCAATTTTTCTTCTTTTTTATTTAATTTCAATGTGCGGTCTGCACCTGTTGTATTCGGCGCAAATACAATTTGATTTGATACCACTACTGAACCTGTTGTGTCAGCTCTGCACCTTTCTGTTTTCTCAATGAGATACAATTCAGAATCGAAAAAAAGGTGCAAGTTTAAGTTTGTGCCACCTGAGCGAGTCTTAATGCAAGTCAGAGACCACTATGATGACACACGAAATGCGTTTGATGGACCCTTTTAGTCCCTTAAGGGGAAAGTAATTCAAAAGTAACTGAATGTAATCAGATTACGTTACTGAGTTTGGGTAATACAAAAGTTATTTTACTGATTACAATTTTGGACAGGTAACTACCCACTGGGCACAGATGTCAATTCAACGTCTATTCTACGTTGGTTCAAAGGTAAATTCATTGAAATTACGTGGAAACAATGTTGATTAAACCAGTGTGTGTCCAGTGGGTAGTAACTGTTACGGATTACATTTAGAAAGGAGCCTACTCAATCCTGTGTGTAAGTATCTTTGTGTGTGTATGCTAGCCTGCTACCAATAGGGTTGGGCTGAAACATTTTGCAGTGCAACTGCAGTAGTGTATTTATTGATGAGTATTTTAGAGCATTACACATTTTCCATACGTGTGCATCAGTATACAGCTCCAAATCCTGGATGGGCTAGCAGTGCTTTGTTTACACTGAGAGGTTAATCCTGGTGAGCCAACTAAGAGTTTGCAGGTGTGTGTACAGTGCCTTTCGGAGAATGTTCAGACCCCTTGACTTTTTTCACATTTTCTTACGTTACAGACTTGCTGTAAAATTGATTGTATTGTTATTTTCCCCTCATCAATCTTCACACAATACCCCATAATGACAAAGCAAAAACAGGTTTTTAGAAATGTATAAAGAAGTGAAAATGTAAATATCACATTTACATAAGTATTCAGACACTTTACTCAGTAATTTGTTGAAGCACCGTTGGCAGTGATTACAGCATCGAGTCTTCTTTGGTAAGATGCTACAAGCTTGACACACATGTATTTGGAGAGTTTCTCCCATTCTTCTCTTCAGATCCTTCAAGCTCTGTCATGTTGGATAGGGTGCATTGCTGCTCAGCTATTTTCAGGTCTCTCCAGAGATATATGATCGAGTTCAAGTCTGGGCTCTGGCTGGGCTACTGAAGGACATTCGGAGACTTGTCTCAAAGCCACTTCTGTGTTGTCTTGCCTGTGTGCTTATAGTCACTGTCCTGTTGTAAGGTGAACCTTCACCCCAGTTTGAAGTCATGAATGCTCTGGAGGAGGTTTTCATCAAGGATATCTCTCCCTACTTTTCTCCACTCATCTTCGACTCGATCCTAACTAGTCTCCCAGTCACTGCCACTGAAAAACATCACCGCAGCATAATCCTGCCACGACAATGCTTCACCTTAGGGATGGTGCCACGTTTACTCCAGACGTGACACTTGGCATTCCGGACAAATATTTCAATATTGGTTTCATCAGAAAAGAGAATCTAGTTTCTCATGGTCTGATAGTCTTTAGGTGCCTTTTGGCAAACTCCAAGCGGGCTGTCATGTGCCTTTTGCTGAGGAGTGGCCTCTGTCTGGCCACTCTACCATAAAGGCCTGATTGGTGGAGTGCTGCAGAGATGGTTGTCAATCTGGAATGTTCTTCCATCTCCACAGTGGAACTCTAGAGCTCTGTCAGAGTGACCATCGGGCAATTTGTCACCTCCCTGACCAAGGCCCTTCTCCCCAAATTGCTCAGTAGGGCGGCCAGCTCTAGGAAGAGTCTTGGTGGTTCCAAACTTCTGTACCTCGACACAATTATGTCTTGGAGCTCTACGGACAATTCCTTCGATGTTATGTCTTGGTTTTTGCTCTGACATGCACTGTCAACTGTGGGACCTTATGTAGACAGGTGTGTGCCTTTACAAATCATGTCCAATCAATTGAATTTACCACAGTTGGACTGTAGAAACATCTCAAGGATGATCAATGGAAACAGGATGCACCTGAGCTCAATTTTGATTCTCATAGCAAAGGGTCTGAATAGTTATGTAAATGAGATACTTCTGTGAATTTTTTTTCTCATACATTTGCAAAAATTTCTACAAACCTATTTTCAGTTCGTCATTATGGGGTATTGTGTGTAGATTGATGTAACGGTTGTCTTAGGAAGAAGGTGAGGACCAAAGCGCAGTGTGGTAAGTGTTCATCTAATTTAATGAAAACACTGAACAATGAATAAGAAACAACCGAAACAGTTCTGTCTGGTGCAGACACACAAAGACTGAAAATAACCACCCACAAAACACAATCGAAAACAGGCTACCTAAATATGGTTCTCAATCAGGGACAACGATTGACAGCTGCCTCTGATTGAGAACCATACCAGGCCAAACACCGAAATAGAAAATCATAGAAAAACTAACATAGACAACCCACCCAACTCACGCCCTGACCATACTAAAACAAAAGACCAAACAAAGGAACTAAGGTCAGAACGTGACAATTGATGAAGAAAGAAAATTCTAATCCATTTAGAATAAGGCTGTAACGTAACAAAATGTGGAAAAAGTAAAGGGGTCTGAATACTTTCCAATATGTGTGTGTGTGTGTGTCCGAGTTTGCTTAGCTTTCACCATTGACACGGATTACAGAGAGATTGTTTAGTCAATTGCCTGGTCTTACCATCAGACAAGGGTCCCCTCCACAGGCTAACCATGCTCTACAAGATCCAGAATATGTGATATGTGTGTGTGTATGTGCGTGTAAACTATAGGAGTTCTATCTCTCTGTAATCCACTCCGGGTCAACAGATAGTGTGATATCCACATACATGGTTTTCAGCACCATCTGTTCTTTCAGTACCATTCTTCTGCCCTGCGGAATAACTAGGGCCGTGATGATGCAAAGTATCGTAATATTTTTTCCATGGCAGTTATTTAAACGTGGAGCAGACCAAACTCTTTGGACCTTTAAAAACCTGCTGTGTGTAAAATGTTGTGTGCTATAGCATGGACATTACTGTAAATACATGTGACTCTGGGTGACAGCATAATGATGTTTGTTTCCAACATTAGGGTTGGTTTCATAAAGAAGTTAAGTCTGCTTCGTGTTTTGTTTCCTTTCTACGATACTAACAAGTAACGTGTTACTG
This sequence comes from Oncorhynchus gorbuscha, assembly GCF_021184085.1. Lineage (NCBI taxonomy): Eukaryota > Metazoa > Chordata > Actinopteri > Salmoniformes > Salmonidae > Oncorhynchus > Oncorhynchus gorbuscha. The sequence goes on from NC_060174.1 coordinate 36,917,684, forward strand.
GTATCGTCCCGGCCCTAAGAATAACCCTACCTTATTCACTCTTGTGTTATGGTAGCATCGACCTTACCTAGAAGGTATTGAAGGAACAGGGATATAGGTATAACTTTACCCTCACTGTCTTGTGTTTGAATCCAATAATTGTTATGTAATACTCTATCTTTAATACTCTATCGTTAATTCTCTATCTCTTTCTCTCTCTCTCTCTCTCTCTCTCTCTCTCTCTCTCTCTCTCTCTCTCTCTCTCTCTCTCTCTCTCTCTCTCTCTCTCTCTCTCTCTCTCTCTCTCTCTCTCTCTCTCTCTCTCTCTCTCTCTCTCTCTCTCTCTCTCTCTCTCTCTCTCTCTCTCTCTCTCTCTCGCTGTCCTGAAGGATCAGTTGAAGTGGAGAATTCAGACCACTTAAGTACTATGTATTAGTTGATCCATATCTCACTGCACTGCAGCACACAGCTTAAACCCCTCGACACGTCATCACTCTGCGCTTGACGCTTTCCAACCATTTACAGCCTTCCCCATAAAAATCCCTAGGCTTAAATGAGAATAAAACACAGATACAAGCATCTTCTTTCAGATTATCTCTGGGGCTCCATGCTTGGTGTTTAGTTTTTAGGCTGGTGATGAGGCATGGCCTAAATCACCATGCAGTGCATGGATCCCAGTTCATTGGAACACACTGGTGCATGATATGGAAGGGGCTGCCTTGTCCTTGACATCACTTGACACACTCGATGTTTAACACTGAGAATAAAAATAAGAATGATTGCCTGTGATTTACAATAAATCACCTTATCATTTTATTGATTGTATTTTTTATTTCACCTTTATTTAACCAGGTAGGCAAGTTGAGAACAAGTTATCATTTGCAACTGCAACCTGGCCAAGATAAAGCGTAGCAGTTCGACACATACAACAACACAGAGTTACACATGGACTAAACAAACATACAATCAATAATACAGTAGAAAAAAAGGAAAACAAAATAAATGTCTATATACAGTGAATGCAAATGAGGTAGGATAAGGGAGTTAAGGCAATAAATAGGCTATGGTGGCGAAGTAATTACAATATAGCAATTAAACACTGGAATGGTAGATGTGCAGAAGATGAATGTGCAAGTTGAGATACTGGGGTGCAAAGGAGCAAGATAAATAAATAATTACAGTGTGGGGATGAGGTAGTTGGATGGGCTGTTTACAGATTGACTATGTACAGGTGCAGTGATCTGTGAGCTGCTCTGACAGCTGGTGCTTAAAGCTAGTGAGGGAGATATGAGTCTCCAGCTTCAGTGATTTTTGCAGTTCGTTCCAGTCATTGTCAGCAGAGAACTGGAAGGAAAGGCGGCCAAAGGCTGATTTGGCTTTGGGGGTGACCCGTGAGATATACCTGCTGGCGCACGTGCTATGGGTGGGTGCTGCTACTGTGACCAGTGAGCTGAGATAAGGCGGGGCCTGACCTAGCAGAGACTTGTAGATGACCTGGAGCCAGTGGGTTTGGCGACGAGAGTGAAGCGAGGGCCAGCCAACGAGAGCGTACAGTTCGCAGTGGTGGGTAGTATATCCGGCTTTGGTGACAAAACGGATGGCACTGTGATAGACAGCATCCAATTTGTTGAGTAGAGTGTTGGAGGCTATTTTGTAACTGACATCGCCGAAGACGAGGATCGGTAGGATGGTCAGTTTTACGAGGGTAGGTTTAATATAATAATAATAATATAATAATAATATATGCCATTTAGCAGACGCTTTTATCCAAAGCGACTTACAGTCATGTGTGCATACATTCTACGTATGGAATGAACCCACTTGGCGTGCACCATGCTCTACCAACTGAGCTACAGAAGGACCAGAAGGATGCTTTGTTGCGAAATAGGAAGCTGATTCTAGATTTAATTTTGGATCGTGCTGCTACAGGTCAACTAGGGATTATGCATACCACAATACATACCCCTCTGTTAAATGTCATTGTAATAAAGGCTGTTCTGCTCCTCTCCTTCCCCTCACATTCCCTTTAGTTTCCCTTAAGTCACTTTAGTTTAGCTGCTCAGCCTACCTAAATTATCCCTCACCCATCATAGCCCTGCCATTCCTAACAAATCAGAGTGCTTTGAAATGTGCATCTGGACACTGCATCCACCCATTCCGGTCAGAGTGTTATCTTTGTCTGAAGGGAGAAGATGTGTGTGTGTGTGTGTGTGTGTGTGTGTGTGTGTGTGTGTGTGTGTGTGTGTGTGTGTGTGTGTGTGTGTGTGTGTGTGTGTGTGTGTGTGTGTGTGTGTGTGTGTGTGTGTGTGTGTGTGTGTGTGTGTGTGTGTGTGTGTGTGTGTGAGTGAGTGAGAATATCAAGAGTGCAGTTATTGGCCTGAACATCATGTTTTAACCAGACAGCACTATAGTGGGTAGAACCAAACCAATCAGTTATAAGTATATAGTGAGGGCATTCACAAACGACTGCTCAGACGGGTGAGGGCATCCTAGCTAATTGTTTTTACATGGACCTTCTAGCCGGATTTAGTAACCAACAGTTTTGTTTACATGATCCACAATTTCTCTGGATTTACAGACCAATAGTTTTTACATGGTCCTTCGAGACGGATTCTGATCTGCTATAGTTGAGTTGTTGACGTATCTAGAAAAGGAGTTGTTTCCACACCCCAGGATGCAGACTAGTTGTCCTGCATCACTAAGAGGTTTGAGACACCTGTCACTACCCACCTCAGCCCACACCACCACATGAATCTCTCATGTACCTGATGAAGATGAGTAGTGAGGCCCTACACACGTCTCTCATCTAAGAGACTACCAGCCATGCTCCAGGCCAGATGGAGACACAGCCTACAGCTACTGCAGACGTACAGCCCAGACGTTGGGGTTTCTCTAGTCACAGCCTGGAGTCCCTGAGTCCCTGCTAGCACCATGATAGTTCAGGCCCCGAAGGTCCTCAGGGTACATGCCAGATATCACCCTGGGTGACACACCAGAAGTTACCCCTGATGTCTCCCCTGATTTAGTTGTCCAGTTCACTTCCTTTCTGGTAGGGTCAGAGTTCCCTTCATTTCCGGTAGGGTCAGAGTTACAGTTTCTGGCCTACCTGGCAGGTGTAAAGTATCCAGGCTTTGAGTGTCCTGCCCCTCAAGTAAGTAGAGTGTATCCTGCCTTCATGGTAGGTTTAGAATTCCCTTCCTTCCTGGTAGGGTTACAGTTTCCTTCTTTCCCAGTACAGTCAGAGTTCCCTTCCTTCCTTGTAAGGTCATAGTTCCCTTCCTGCCCGGTAGGGTCAGGTTTAGAGTTCCTTTCCTTCCCAGTAGGCCAAGTATGTCCTAACCTTTAAGTATGTCTAGTACATCCTGCTCTTCATGGACCGCAGACCTCCTCCTTATTGGGTATGCAATGTCCTAGCCCACCAGGCTTAGAGCCCCGTGCCAAGCTAAGCCATACATAGACTGCCCTGTCTGCAGGTCTTCCATCTCCAGCTCTGCTCAGATAGAAGCCCCCTGCCTTATTTGTTAGCCAGTTGCCCATCCTACCAGTTGCCTATCACGCCTCCTGCCTTACTAGGCCCCAAGTTTGCTGTACTAAGCTTGCAGTCTCCAGACATAGCCCACAGCTCCTTAGCCCACCAGGCTTAGAGGCTCCTACCCTGCTATGCCACAAGTTACCTGTGCTAGGTTCTCAGTCCTCAGCCCTTGTCTGCCCTCAGTCCCTAGCACTAGGTCATTGGTCTCAAGCTGCAATAGTTCTGTTGTCACCAGAATTTGTTGGCCCTCAGTCCCTAGCCCAGGTGGTTCATCAGGCTCCTGCACTGTTAGGCTCAAAGGTACCCATTTCTCTAGTAGGTCCAGAGCTCTACTATTCCCCAAGTCAAGCATCAGTTTCCCTGACAGGTCCAGAGTTAGTTTCCCTGTCAAGTTCAGAGTAATTTTGCCTCGTCAGGTTCAGCGTCGTTCTCCCTGTCAGGTTCAGATTCGTTCTCCCTGTCAGATTCAGAGACAGTTTCCCTGTCAGGTCCAGAGTCGTTATCCCTGTCAGGTCCAGAGTCAGTTTCCCTGTCAGGTCCAGTGATGTTCTCCCTGTCAAGCCTAAAATGATTAGCACTAGGCTCCCAGCCTTCAGCCGTTCTAGTTTCACTGTCTCCAGCTTTAGTCAGCCCCACTAGGTCTGCAGAATCTGCCCTGAATTTATTGTCAGCCTCCAGCCTCAGTTGGCAAGCAGTCAGCTCCCTCAGTGCTACATTGCAAACCACCGGCCCTAGTTCTATGTACTGGGTCTCCCGTCCCGCTTGACTCATAGTTATTTACTTTACGTGTGCAGTTAGAAAGTCCTCATCCTCCACCTATTTGCCTTTACTAGCACAAGTCTATATTTTCCCTGTTCCGCTAGGTTTTCAGCCCCCCACCATACCTGGCTTGCGGTCTTCAGATTTAGTAAGGGGTTCCAAGTCCCCTACCCTACTAGGCCCTCAGCTCCCTGTCCCGGGGGGCCTGCTCTCTATAGTTCTGGGGGGCCGCCCACCTCCTGCCTTGGATGACCCTCAGCCCTTTCCACGTGGGAGACCACCTGACCTTGTCTCTGGGGCCCAGCAGCCCTCCAGATACCTGTTGATACCTGTTGATCCCGCCCAGGCGTCCTCACATGCTCCACCGTGGGAGCCATCGCACTCAGCAGTGGTGAAAAAGTCACCAGCCTCAGCCGCGGCCAATTTCTCCGTCGCAGTAGGTGAGCCACCTGCTTCAGCCATGGCCAGCCTCCGGCATTGTACTCAGCGTCTAAGGATGCGGCCCAGCTGCCATGCACCAGCTGAGTAAGAGGGTGCCCTAGTGCCATTCCATGGGGCAGCCCAGGGCTATCTCTGCGTCTCTGTGTACCTCCTTAGCGGGGCGGCCCCTAAGCCCGGCTTGTCCTGCTGGGTAGGATTTGCCATGCTGCTCAGTCTACCTTAGTAATCCTCACCTATTATAGCCCTGCCATTCCCAACCAATCAGAGTGCTTGGACACTGCATCTGGACACTGCACCCACCCATTCGGTCAAAGTGCAATCTTTGTCCGAACGGATAAGACTGATATTTCGGAGGACTTTTTATTGTCGACAGTAAGATTTAATGTCTGAATGTTGTGCATGCATCAAAATAACTACAACAATAAGATTCCAAGTCATTCAGATTACCAGAGTCTTTTAAATATCTTCAAATGGAAACAGCTGTGTCTGAGGGTGACTATCCAGAGTAAAGTGATGGACCTGAACATCATGTTCTTCTAACCGGACAGCCAACCGCTCAGTGAGGGCATACCAGCCAACCATTTTTACATTGTGCTTCTTTTCTACCCCAATTGGTAGTCACAGTCTTGTCCCCTCCCTGCAACTCCCGTACGGACTCAAGAGAGGCGAAGGTCGAGAGCCGTGAGTCCTCCAAAACATGACCCGCCAAGACGCACAGCTTCTTGACACAATGTTCATTTAACCAGGAAGCTAGCCGTACCAATGTGTCAGTGGAAACACTGTACACCTGGCTACCGTGTCAGGGTGCATGCACCCAGCCCACCACAGGAGTCACTGGGCCAATTGTGAACTGCCTCATGGGTCTCCCGGTCGTGGTTGTCTGCGACACAGCCCGGTATTGAACCAGAATCTGTAGTAACACAGTGCCTTAGATCCCTGCGCCACTCTGGAGACCTTAGATGGTCGTTTTAGCAGGATTTTGTGACCAACTTGTTTTAGATGGTCCCTCATTTCTCCGGATTTAGCGATCAATGGTTTTTACAGTCATGGTGTAGCCAAGTACATACAATAACACAGGACTAGGGATGTAGCTACAAACAACACAATATAATTTCATAGTAAATAGCCTGAAGTGTGTTCAGATTATACTTGTGCTGTGCTCATCCACAGTTAATCTCATTGTGGACATCTTCAGATAGCACTGTATGGTGATATCATTGCATTAAAACTGCTCTGACATGCATATCATGGTATCCGGGCCTATTAGCCTAGGGATAAGCTAAAGTTGGTCCAGTGGGTTAATGTGACCCTAGGTGACCTGTATGTGTGCCTGAAGTATGTAACATCTGTTGGAGACCAGCGGAGAGCAGTGTGAAGCAGGCTCTTAGGGGAGGCGTAAACACATTCACTCGTCAGTCCACATGCTAAATGACTGCAAGGGCTGTCAAAAAACAGTCACTGTCACAATTTTCTCTCTTCTACACTTCTTTCTGTCTCTCTCTCTCCCATCTTTCCCTTCCTCACTCATTCCTCCTCTTTCTCTCATCTATTCCATCCAACACCCCATCTCCCTTCCCTCCATCCCAAATATCTCAATGCAAGGCAGGGATAACATAGGACTATGTTAGGGTTGTGTTTGTCTTGGGGCTGTGTTTGGGTTTGTGTTAGGGCTGTGTTTGTGTTGGGGCTGTGTTAGGGCTGTGTTATGGTTGTGTTGGTGTTAGGGATGTGTTAGGGTTGTGTTGGGGTTGTGTTAGGGCTGTGTTTGTGTTGGGGCTGTGTTAAGGTTGTTTTGGGGTTGTGTTCGGTCTGTGTTAGGGCTATGTTGGTGTTAGGGCTGTATTAGGGTTGTATTGGGGTTGTGTTGGGTCTGTGATAGGGCTGTGTTGGTGTTGGGGTTGTGTTGGGGCTGTGTTGGTGTTAGGGCTGTGTCAGGGCTGTGTTGGGGCTGTGTTAGGGTGTGTTAGGGTTGTGTTGGGTCTGTGTTAGGGCTGTGTTTGTGTTGGGTCTGTGTTAGGGCTATGTTGGTGTTATGGCTGTGTTAAGGTTGTTTTGGGCATGTGTTAGGTCTGTGTAGGGCTGTGTTGGGGCTGAGTTAAGGGCTATGTTAGGGCTATGTTAGGGCTATGTTAGGGCTATGTTAGGGCTATGTTAAGGATGTGTTAGGGCTGTGTTAGGCACAGGAGGTTGGTGGAACCTTAATTGGGGAGAAGGAGCTCGTGGTAATGGCTGGAATGACTCTGCTCCAGACATTATTATGAGTCGTCCTCCCTCAGCCAGCCTCCACTGGTGTTAAGGCTTTGTTGAGGGGTGTGTTAGGGCGGTGTTAGGGGTGAGTTAAGGCTATGCTATTGGTTGTCTTAAGGCTGTGTTGGGGCTGTGTTGGGACTGTCGGCAGAGAAGGGCCAGTTGTCATGCTCTGACTCTCCTATAATCCCCTCAGTAGGAAGGCCCTCTGGGGCCAAGGAGACATCTTAGAGTGCATACATTGCGCTGCTTCCTCACCCCACTCCACTCGGCACCGCCATAAATAATTAACTTTGTTTTCACAGGGCTGGAGAGAGAGGGAAGGAGGGAGAGGGTGTGAGAGAGATATAGATAGGGGATGAGAGAAAGAGAGGGGGCAGGAGGTAGGGCTATAGTTCTGGGGGTTGAGGCAGGGTGTGTTTGGTATGTTTAAAATTCCTCATGATGTTGTGGAACATTGTGCTGGGGAGAATGTTGACTGCAGTCAAATGACTCTTATACTTCCAAAAGTCCTTAGCGTAGCCTTAATGTATTTCCGCTACAGCTAACATGTACAGTAGGCTAGTCAATGTACGGTTTCAACAACTCAACACCACCCCATCTTCAATGACTTATTCCGGGTATTTGTTATGCTCCCCAATGCCTCCCCCTGTCCAAGTCATAGTGTATGATCCCACTGTCTACTGCTGACATTTATCTTCTCCTCTCACTATCAAACACACGTGTTGTTCCCCCAATGTTTCTCAAAAAATGCTCTTGGCAGCTACTGCACTAAATATGAGTATAGTATGATGCAAGGAGGGTGAAATCCTTTTGACTAGTCTCTATTGTGTACTGTCTGGACATCCTACTGCTCCAGCCCAAGCACTTTGGAGAACATTCCCCTGCAAATAGGGAAGAAGAGTTAGTCAGATTATTATCCAAATGCAGAAAATAGACAGCATATGGGCAGTATAGCCTGAAAGTCCAGAAATTAAGTGATTATTGCCACTGATTGGCTAGAGAATCCACTCACCTGGTGTCCCTGGTCTGAATCAGTCCCTGATCATGAGGGGAATGATGAGATTCAGCAGAATTTACCTCAGGATGTGGATGCGAGAAAAAGCCAAGGGGAGGTTGCACAGAGCCTCTTTCTCTCACCACCTGAAGTGCACGGCTGACTGATCTGCTAAGTCCCCCGGTGTATTACCTACTGGTAGGCTACCTTCCGTGCTGCCGCCCCACCGTTAACGAGATTACACCGGCAGATCGACCAGCAGAGAGCAGCGAAATGTGAGCAGCAGCACCCCGCCGACACACTGTGGGGTCTGGATAACTGACGCCTGGGGAACAGAGCTGCCTCTGACACTGACTCTACGGACCAACTGTATATCATGTATTATGGTTTCAAAGCTTCGAAGTTCATTGAACTTTAGATGCCATCATGTTGTCATGCACGATAAGACACATGTTATGAGACATGGTGTCCCACTGACAACAGTGCTTCTATCTAAACTAACTAACTTCTTGTTAAGAACATCCCCAAGGCAACATCTGTCATACGTAGCAATGAATGGTTATGTCCAGAATGAATTATGGAAGGTGAAATTTAGTGTTACCAAGTTAGTGTTTTCTGCTAACACTTCACACATGTACTGTACTTTGCAAAAATCACTGCAAATAAACACCACTGAGGAAAAGTTGCCTTCCTTAACCCACATCATTTTATTTTAACACTAGAACCGCTGGCCCTCAATGGACCCCCTATCAAGCTGAGGAGCAGTCATTCTGAATGCAACATTCTAACAGTGTACTTAAAATATTTCATATATGCTATTGCAAAAATACTAATTTGGTTGTGTTTATGAAGGACTTGGGTAACATCTAAATCCTTATTTGTTCGTCTTGTCATTTTTCAGCACCTTTGTGGAGTACAACTGCTGTGCAGGTGTAATGTTCGTCGTCTTCCTCGGATGAGGAGTAAGAGAGGTCGGACCAATTTGCAGCGTGGTAAGTGTCCATTTTGATAAGACAAACTGAACACTACAAAAAATACAAAATGACAAACTGAAACAAATGAACCAGTCCCGTGTGGTAAAAAACACAGAAAATAATCACCCACAACTCAAAAGTGAAACCGGGCTACCTAAATATGGTTCTCAATCAGGCACAATGATAAACAGCTGCCTCTGACTGAGAACCATACCAGGCCAAATACAGAAATCCCAAAACATAGAAAAAGGAACAAAGACAACCCACCCAACCCACGCCCTGACCATACTAAAACAAAGACAAGATAAAATAACTAAGGTCAGAACGTGACAGTACCCCCCCCCCCCCAAAGGTGCAGACTCCGGCCGCAAAACCTAAACCTATAGGGGAGGGTCTGGGTGGGAGTCTGTCCGCGGTGGCGGGTCTGGCGCGGGACGTGGACCCCACTCCACCATAGTCCTTCTCCGCCTCTTTACCCGCCTCCGTGGCCTCTTTATTGCGATGACCCTCACCGCCGACCTCGGACAGGGGCCCAAGCCACGGGTCCCGAAAGGCGGGAGACTCCGGCAGCTCAGCTGACTGGCGGCTCTGGCAGCTCCTGGCTGACTGGCGGCTCTGGCAGCTCAGGACAGATGGGGGACTCTGGCAGCTCAGGACAGACGGGAGACTCTGTAGGGAGGAGACGGAGAGACAGCCTGGTGCGGGGGGCTGCCACCGGAGGGCTGGTGCGTGGAGGCGGCACTGGATAGACCGGACCGTGGAAGCACACTGCAGGTCTCGAGCACCGAGCCTGCCCAACTCTACATGGCTGAATGCTCCCCATAGCCAGGCCAGTGCAGCGAGATGGAGTATCCCGCACTGGGTTGTGCTGGCGAACCGGGGACACCATGCGTAGGGCTGGTGCCATGTACCCCGGCCCGAGGAGACGCATTGGAGACCAGATGCGCTGAGCCGGCTTCATGGCACCTGGCTCGATGCCCACTCTAGCCTGGCCGATACGAGGTGCTGCTATGTACCGCACCGGGCTATGCCTGCGCACCGGGAACACCGTGCGCCTCATGGCATAACACGGTGCCTGCCCGATCCCTCTCTCTCCACGGTAAGCACGGGTAGTTGGCTCAGGTCTCCTACCTGACTTAGCCACACTCCCCGTGTGCCTCCACCCAATACATTTTTGGGGCTGCCTCTCAGGCTTCCAGCTGTGCTGCCAGGCTGCCTCCTCATACCGCTGCCTCTCAGCTTTCGCTGCCTCCAGCCCTGCCTTGGGCGGGGATATTCACCAGCCTGTGCCCAGGATCCTTTGCCGTCCAGGATCTCCTCCCATGTCCAGGAGTCCTGAGATCACTGCTGCTGCTGCCCGTTACCACGCTGCTTAGTCCTTTGGTGGTGGGTGATTCTGTAACGTGTTAGTGTTTGTTATCACACGGGACCGTTTCGTTTGTTTCACTTTGTTATTTTGTATTTTTGTAGTGTTCAGTTAAAATGGACACTTACCAGACTGCAAATTGGTCCGAACTCTCTTACTCCTGATTAGAGGAAGACGACGAACGTTACAGCAGGTGACTTATTTTGCATAGAGGGAGGGAGCTCCCATCTAACTTTGTCCATGGTGCTGGCCAGACATTTCAATCTAAGGTTCCACAAATCAAAATCAAATCAAATCAAATTTATTTTTATAGCCCTTCGTACATCAGCTGATATCTCAAAGTGCTGTACAGAAACCCAGCCTAAAACCCCAAACAGCAAGCAATGCAGGTATAGAAGCACGGTGGCTAGGAAAAACTCCCTAGAAAGGCCAAAAGCTAGGAAGAAACCTAGAGAGGAACCAGGCTATGTGGGGTGGCCAGTCCTCTTCTGGCTGTGCCGTGTGGAATTTATAACAGAACATGGCCAAGATGTTCAAATGTTCGTAAATGACCAGCATGCTCGAATAATAACAAGGCAGAACAGTTGAAACTGGAGCAGCAGCACAGTCAGGTGGACCAGGGACAGCAAGGAGTCATCATGTCAGGTAGTCCTGGGGCACGGTCCTAGGGCTCAGGTCCTCCGAGAGAGAGAAAGAAAGAAAGAGAGAATTAGAGAGAGCATATGTGGGGTGACCCGTCCTCTTCTGGCTGTGCCGGGTGGAGATTATAACAGAACATGGCCAAGATGTTCAAATGTTCATAAATGACCAGCATGGTCGAATAATAGTAAGGCAGAACAGTTGAAACTGGAGCAGCAGCATGGCCAGGTGGACTGGGGACAGCAAGGAGTCATCATGTCAGGTAGTCCTGGGGCATGGTCCTAGGGCTCAGGTCAGTTGAAACTGGAGCAGCAGCACAGTCAGGTGGACCAGGGACAGCAAGGAGTCATCATGTCAGGTAGTCCTGGGGCACGGTCCTAGGGCTCAGGTCCTCCGAGAGAGAGAAAGAAAGAGAGAATTAGAGAGAGCATATGTGGGGTGGCCCGTCCTCTTCTGGCTGTGCCGGGTAGAGATTATAACAGAACATGGCCAAGATGTTCAAATGTTCATAAATGACCAGCATGGTCGAATAATAGTAAGGCAGAACAGTTGAAACTGGAGCAGCAGCATGGCCAGGTGGACTGGGGACAGCAAGGAGTCATCATGTCAGGTAGTCCTGGGGCATGGTCCTAGGGCTCAGGTCAGTTGAAACTGGAGCAGCAGCATGGCCAGGTGGACTGGGGACAGCAAGGAGTCATCATGTCAGGTAGTCCTGGGGCATGGTCCTAGGGCTCAGGTCCTCCGAGAGAGAGAAAGAAAGAAGGAGAGAATTAGAGAACACACACTTAGATTCACACAGGACACCGAATAGGACAGGAGAAGTACTCCAGATATAACAAACTGACCCTAGCCCCCCGACACAAACTACTGCAGCATAAATACTGGAGGCTGAGACAGGAGGGGACAGGAGACACTGTGGCCCCATCCGAGGACACCCCCGGACAGGGCTAAACAGGAAGGATATAACCCCACCCACTTTGCCAAAGCACAGCCCCCACACCACTAGAGGGATATCTTCAACCACCAACTTACCATCCTGAGACAACAAGCCCCACCACTCACCGTCATAACTGACAACCGTCGCCCCTGACTTACTTTGTATAAATATTTACTTGTTCTTTGTTGTCAAAGAACCTGGTGTGGATATTTACATAGATAGTGAAAGCATTCAGCTTGGAAAATTACACAAGCTCTCACTTTGTAGCCTGCTCCAAGTAGGCCAGAATAGACTGGTTCGGTGCTGATATAGTGTAGATACCATTTTAAGATTATAATTCAAATGGATCAATACAATAGAATGGTCCTGTTCTTCATTCAGAACGGGTGATTACATAATGAATCTTTCGCTTCCCCTCACTCAACAGCTCACACATTCTCCCCGTTTCTCCCCACCATACTTCATTTTTTAAATTTAATCTGTTATGTGTGAAATGAGTTTACGTATAGTTTAGGTTCAGTTTTAAGGAAATATTAGGGTGATTATCAATTGGGCACTGCATTATCAATTGTTGGGCGAAGGAGCAAAGCAGGCCCTACTGTCAGGAGAAGAAGGGGCAACAGGGGAAGACCATTCAAGAGAACCATGCCCTCCTAAAAGAGGCTCTAACTCCAGTTCTGTTTGTGATATTAAGATTCTAACACTGACAGTGTGTTATATAAACTTATTTAGGAAAAGTTGAGGACGAAGCGGGGCATGACACCTTTTTCCATTTGTTCCAAAATGAGGTTAGTTTCCATCCTGTAGTTGCCTCTTCAGTGTGACGTCTCCATGGTGCAGCCAGGACCATAGAGCAGCAGCAAGGCTCTCTGTAATCCTCCTCTCTCTGTGAAGCTCTCTGCAGGGCAGGACCATAGAGCAGCAGCAAGGCTCTCTGTAATCCTCCTCTCTCTGTGAAGCTCTCTGCAGGGCAGGACCATAGAGCAGCAGCAAGGCTCTCTGTAATCCTCCTCTCTCTGTGAAGCTCTCTGCAGGGCAGGACCATAGAGCAGCAGCAAGGCTCTCTGTAATCCTCCTCTCTGTGAAGCTCTCTGCAGGGCAGGACCATAGAGCAGCAGCAAGGCTCTCTGTAATCCTCCTCTCTCTGTGAAGCTCTCTGCAGGGCAGGACCATAGAGCAGCAGCAAGGCTCTCTGTAATCCTCCTCTCTCTGTGAAGCTCTCTGCAGGGCAGGACCATAGAGCAGCAGCAAGGCTCTCTGTAATCCTCCTCTCTCTGTGAAGCTCTCTGCAGGGCAGGACCATAGAGCAGCAGCAAGGCTCTCTGTAATCCTCCTCTCCCTGTGAAGCTCTCTGCAGGGCAGGACCATAGAGCAGCAGCAAGGCTCTCTGTAATCCTCCTCTCTCTGTGAAGCTCTCTGCAGGGCAGGACACTTATGGGAAATAATAAGCTGGTGTTTCAGCTACATATGAACTTCTCATGACATACAGTGTGATTCCTACAGACTCCTGTACAAAGAGACGATACACAGCGAGAAAACATGCACGCACACACTACACACACAACACACACTACACACACTTCACACACTACACTGCAGAGAGGAACCAGAGAGACCTGAAGCAGGAGAAACATCCTTTGATCAGCTAATACCAATAATTTTACAGAGCACACACAGTTAGGAAAGAGCTGATGATAGATATGGATGCTGAATGTTATTTCTTGGTGATGAAGAACATGACTACTGTAGGAAGAGAGAAGGGAGAGAGATATGTTGTTGATGTGAAGAGGAGGGGCATCAGGGAGCCATGTCCTCATCAGGCCCCTGATGGCTGACACAGACAATATTTACGCTCACACACACAGTCCTATTCACTGAGTGTACAAAACATTAGGAACGGCTCTTTCCATGACATAGACTGACCAGGTGAAAGCTATGATCCATTATTGATGTCACTTGTTAAATCCACCTCAATCTGTGTAAATGAAGGGTAGGAGACTTTTTAAGCCTTGATACTGGGTAGGAGATTTTTAAGCCTTGATACTGAGACATGGATTGTGTATGTGTGCCATTCAGAGGGTGAATGGGTATGTCAAAATATTGAAGTGCCTTTAAGTGTGTCAAGAACTGCAACACTGCTGGGTTTTTCACATTTCCCTTATGTATCAAGAATGGTCCACCATCCAAAGGACATCCAGCCAACTTGACATCATCCCTGTGGAACACATTCACACTGTAGAGTCTATGCCCAATAAATTGAGGCTGTTCTGAAGGCAAAAGGGGGTGTAAACTCAATATTAGGAATGCATGTGTTTGTTTTGTACACTCAGTGTATATAGACATATACTGTTCATACATTTACACACCTTACAAATGTACATGTACATACTGTACACATTCTCATCTAGAGTAAGAGAGAGACAGATAGCTGGAGAGTGTCAGTCAGATAATGACTAGTGCTACACCATAGGTATTATAATATAACAGTATAACAGTAAATAACAGTATTATAATGTTATCTGAGCTGAGCTGAGCTGAGCTGAGCTGAGCTGGGCCAAGGCAGAGCAGAGTGCTTCAACCGAGAGAGAGGCAGAGCAGAGCAGAGGTGTTCCAATCGAGAGAGAGGCAGAGCAGAGTGTTCAAACAGAGAGAGAGGCAGAGTGTTCAAACAGAGAGAGAGAGGCAGAGCAAAGAGCTCCAATAGAGAGAGAGAAACAGCATTGTTCCAACAGAGAGAGAGAGAGAGAGAGGCAGAGCAGAGAGCTCCAACAGAGAGAGAGAGAGGCAGAGCAGAGTGTTCCAACAGAGAGAGAGAGAGAGGCAGAGCAGAGTGTTCCAACAGAGAGAGAGGCAGAGCAGAGTGTTCCAACAGAGAGAGAGGGGCAGAGCAGAGTGTTTCAACAGAGAGAGAGAGGCAGAGCAGAGTGTTCCAACAGAGAGAGAGAGAGGCAGAGCAGAGTGTTCCAACAGAGAGAGAGAGGCAGAGCAGAGTGTTCCAACAGAGAGAGAGAGGCAGAGCAGAGTGCTCCAACAGAGAGAGAGGCAGAGTGTTCAAACAGAGAGAGAGGCAGAGCAGAGTGTTCCAACAGAGAGAGAGAGGCAGAGCAGAGTGTTCCAACAGAGAGGGAGGCAGTGCATAGTGTTCCAACAGAAAGAGAGGCAGTGCATAGTGTTCCAACAGAGAGAGAGGCAGAGCGGAGTGCTCCAACAGAGAGAGAGGCAGAGCAGAGTGTTCCAACAGAGAGAGAGGCAGAGCAGAGTGTTCCAACAGAGAGAGAGAGGCAGAGCAGAGTGTTCCAACAGAGAGGGAGGCAGTGCATAGTGTTCCAACAGAGAGAGAGGCAGAGCAGAGTGTTCCAACAGAGAGAGAGAGGCAGAGCAGAGTGTTCCAACAGAGAGAGAGAGGCAGAGCAGAGTGTTCCAACAGAGAGAGAGGCAGAGCAGAGTGTTCCAACAGAGAGAGAGGCAGAGCAGAGTGTTCCAACAGAGAGAGAGGCAGAGCAGAGTGTTCCAACAGAGAGAGAGGCAGAGCAGAGTGTTCCAACAGAGAGAGAGGCAGAGCAGAGTGTTCCAACAGAGAGAGAGGCAGAGCAGAGTGTTCCAACAGAGAGAGAGGCAGAGCAGAGTGTTCCAACAGAGAGAGAGGCAGAGCAGAGTGTTCCAACAGAAAGAGAGGCAGAGCAGAGTGTTCCAACAGAAAGGGAGGCAGTGCAGAGTGTTCGAACAGAGAGAGAGGGAGAGCAGAGTGTTCGAACAGAGAGAGAGGGAGAGCAGAGTGTTCGAACAGAGAGAGAGGCAGAGCAGAGTGTTCGAACAGAGAGAGAGGCAGAGCAGAGTGTTCCAACAGAGAGAGAGGCAGAGCAGAGTGTTCCAACAGAGAGAGAGGCAGAGCAGAGTGTTCCAACAGAGAGAGAGGGAGAGCAGAGTGTTCCAACAGAGAGAGAGGCAGAGCAGAGTGTTCCAACAGAGAGAGAGGCAGAGCAGAGTGCTCCAACAGAGAGAGAGAGGCAGAGGAAAGAGCTCCAACTGAGAGAGATGCAGAGCAGAGAGCTCCAGCAGAGAGAAAAGCAGAGCAGAGTGTGCAACCAAAGAGAGGCAGAGCAGAGTGTTCAAACAGAGAGAGAGGCAGAGCAGAGTGCTCCAACAGAGAGAGAGGCAGAGCAGAGTGTTCAACCAGAGAGAGGCAGAGCAGAGTGTTCAAACAGAGAGAGAGGCAGAGTAGGGGGAGGATCGAAAGTCAACGCCCACAGGGTACCGCCATCGATCTGACACTGAGAAAGACCCTGTGACTAACATCACGTCATTAACTCAGACCATATTAGACAATATGCTATGAAGGTCATAAAAACAGACTTATTTGGACATTTAGAAACGTGCAACATTGTTGGAATGTTCTGTGCAACCTTCATGAATATCACAATAACAGTCTTGCAACACTGTAGGAGTGTTCTGTTCAACATAAGTTAAACATTGTATGAATGTCATCCCAACTGAGCATATTTTATGTTTTGGGAACCTATCTCTTGTAATGTATCCACACTGTTCCCACAACCTAATTAAATATTATGTGAACCTATATAACTCAGAAAGGCTGTTGTGTCAACATTCTTGCAACATAAAAGGAATGTTTTTTTCACCCAGATACAAATGTTATCTGAATGTCAGCACAACTGGGCAGTTATAGTGTTTTGGGAATATTGTGGGCATATTGTCATATGCCCACAATGTTCCCACAACCTAAAAAACACACACTCTGGTAAGTTTTTAATAACAGAAAAATTGTGTTCTGGCCTAAGAACATTCTTGTAACATCAGGTGAAAATAAATATTAGAATCATCCACACAACTGAACAGTTTTTGTGTTGTGATGACAATTTGCTTGCCAGACTGTTTCCACAACATAATGAAACATTCTGGGAACCTTTAAAGAACAGATTAAATGTGTTCTAGGAACATTCTTGCAACATCAGGAGAATGTTTTATACAAACATTGTACAATCATCAGCACAACTGGACAGTTTTTGTGTTTTTAGAACATAGAACCAATTTTGGTTTGCTGGGTCTCTTGCTGGGCCTAAATGTGACTGAAGGATCCACTCAGAAATGCACCTCCTCCTCAAAAATAAGAACTGATTTTAATCTCCATTTCAGAAGTTTGCTTCCTATTTAATGAATGAATATCAAATTATGTATGCCATTTGTATTATCTTCTACTAAATCATACAGAGTAAGATTATTTTTACACCATGAAGTAATTTTCTATTCCTTTCTGCAGTTATCTGTTCATCTCATCTCAGTTTCAGTCACACATCCTTTCGTTGCTTATCAAAATCTAACATGGTTTCCTCCCCTCTCTCCCTCCCTTCATCCTCTGATCCTCTGTTGCCCCCCGTTTCCTCCCCTCTCCCCATCTCCCTTTCACTCCCCCTTCCACACCTCTCTCCCTCTGTCTTTCTCTCCCAGGTGAGTGATGTGCGGTGCGAGTGGTGTGTGTGTCTAGCGAGAGCGTGAGCCAGCGAGTGAGAGCAGTGTGTGTGTGTGGACAAAGCAAGCGCAGAGAGAGCCCCTTACACGGAGCATGCCTCTGCGCCCTGCAGCCGGCAAACATGAGCCACCCAACTCTCCACAGCAGGACTAGCACACACACACACACTCACACACACCCCCCTACACACACTCCAACGGCAGCCAGGGGGCCAGCTCTGACAGCGGCAGCTCACAGGAAGAGGACAGCGGCATTCCTGTTTCTGTCGGTGTTTTCTCTTTCCGTCCCGCTCGGGAGCGGAGCCCCAGTGCAGGAGGAGGCATGGAGGAGCCACAGGGCAACACTCTGGTGATCCGCATTGGAATACCAGACCTGGCACAGACGGTGAGTTACAGCGTCACTCATACTGTTGGACTGCTACTGTTACTGAGAGAGAGAGCTCCTGGTGCCTCTCTCTCTATACCTTTCTGTCGGATCTCTCTCTCCCTCTATTCCCTTTCTCTGTTCTCCCTATCGTCTCTCTCTGCAGCCCTGTTTTCTTTCAGTTTTTATCAGTCCCTCTTTCTCTCTCGCCTTCACTGCCTTTCTCTCTCCGGTATATGCACTCTCGCCTACTCTATTTGCTCTTCGGATTGCTTGCACCCTCTCTTCCTCTCCATCACTTCCTCTCCATCTCTTCCTCTCCATCTCATCCTCTCCATCTCTTCCTCTCCATCTCGCTCTCTCTCTCTCTCTCTCTCTTTCCCCTATTCTATATTTCTCTCTCTTCTGTTCTATCTCTCTCTTTCTCTATCGCTAATAAATCTCTTCAAATGTCTTCATTAGCTCAGCTATAGCCGACTTTGACAACTGGGCACTTAGAGATGGAGGAAGGGGGAAATGGAGGGTGGAAGAGAAAAGTATAAGGGAACAAGTAAAGGTGGAGAGAAGAGCTGTGAGTGACATTGTTAATTCAACGAGCAGAGAGAACGACTAATAAGTGTACGACTAATACAACTTGAAACTGTGAAGAGAGGAACATTCTCTCTGAACTGTCAAACGTATATCTTTTGTGTGTGTGTGTGTGTGTATTTGGTATGAGTGTCGGTCATCTGTGCGTGTGCGTGTGTGTGTATGTGTGCGTGTGTGTGTGCATGCATGCATGCCTCATGTGGAGGTGTTTTTCCTGGGGCTTGGGCATAGGGATGTCCCCTGGGATGAAGCTTGACTGTTCCAGGCTTTGAATGGTATCCTAGACCTGTTCTCCCAGACTCTGGCTCTCTACAGTGGCGGTGCGTAGGTAAAATCACTAAGGAAGCCAAGCCAGGAAAAGCCATATTACAACCTATGTGTTGTGATAATTGTGTTATTTGCTTTAGTTTGCCACTGTGATATAATAAGGCCGAAACAACAAAAAGATAACAGTCACACAGGGAACAATACATTCAGCCACACAATTGTTTCATCACAAAACCGGAGAGCAACATCTGACTGGTGAAGTACACAAAGCAGATATTGCCTGTAACAAACAGTCACATGACCTAAAGCATGGTCAAGCAAGTCAATGTTTCAGACATTTTCAGACTACTGAACAACTATTGATCTAGAACCATTGACAATTACCACAAGCCGCATAGAAAACAGGAGCTGCTTCCAATATTCCAGCACCATTTCGACTTCAACATTTCAACATCATCAAATCAACTCTAGAGCCTATGCTTAGTCTAATACAGTGACATCTTAAAGATACCAAAAATGATTTATTCTAATCAACGTTAGTTAAATATCATGTGGCGTTCCATGGTACTGATTTATGTACGTGTGTGTGTGTGTAAAAATGCCATGCTCCTGTCTTTCATGTTGCCAAATCTGTCTGACTGTCATTCAGTACACACTTTTAGTTGTTGTTGTACTAGACAAGGCTACCTGGATTTCTCGTATGGACAATTATGAGCGAGCTAGTTAACGTCAGCTTTCTATATTGAATTTCTATCCTCTCAGGCCAGGGGTACAATGTATGAATTTATGGTTGGATCAGAATCACCGTTATAATCATATAAAATCCAAATACCCATCTCCATCCATCATTAATTTAGGAAAGGGCTGAATTTATCTAGCTAGCCACCAGAGGACAATGACACAAAAACATGTTTTATGTCAATGAGGTTTTTCCTTTGATGTGATTGGTGTGAAGCCAAATCCAAACGGGCTCCCCTTGACACTTTGTTTTGGTGCACTAGGACCATTCACAGTTGACCTCAATTTAGTTTAGCTAGGCCTCCGGGTGGCGCAGTGGTCTAAGGTACTACATCGGGTTCGAGCCCAGGCTCTGTCACAGCCGGCCGCGACCGGGAGGTCCATGATGCGACACACAATTGGCCCTGCGTCGCCCGAGTTAGGGAGGGTTTGGCTGGCAGGGATATCCTTGTCTCATCGTGCACTAGCGACTCCTGTGGCGGCCTGGGCGCAGTGCACACTGACCAGGTCACCAGGTGTACAGTGTTTCCTCAGACACATTGGTGTGGCTGGCTTCCCGGGTTGGATGCGCGTTGTGTCAAGAAGCAGTGCGGCTAGGTTGGGTTGTGTTTCGGGGGACGCGTGGCTCTCGACATTCGCCTCTCCCGCGTCCGTACGGGAGTTGCAGCGATTAGACAAGACTGTAACTATTGATTGGATACCATGAAATTGGGGAGAAAAGTTAGTTTAGCTCAACGATAAATTGTTTTATCATGCCTGCTTCCTGCCTGCTTCCTGCCTGCTTCCTGCCTGCTTCCCACTGTTGGTTGTTGGCTGGCTAAATAACTGCAGAACCACCGTTCAAATCCCTTCAAGCATTTCTCGTACCTCGCTATTCAAGGACCCCTTCTCTGAACTACTGTGTGTGTGTGAGTACATGTGTGTGGGATCTTACATGTGTGCATGTGTTAGTGTGCATGTGTGTGCACCTGCGTACACGTGTGTATGTGCCTGGGTGCGTGTGTGTGTGTGTGTGTGGCAGAAGGTGGCAGGGGACAAAGCAGATGTCCAGATGATAAGGCTGTATGTGTTTCAGGCCCATTTTCCATGTCCCCTCTTCTCTCTCTTCTCTCACCAGCCAGACGTACTCAGAGCCTGAGTTGGCAGGCTGACATAGAAGGATATATATAGACAGAGAGACCGAGAGAGAAAAGCGAAAGAGAGAGAGAAAAGAGAAATGAAGACTGAGAGATGGGTGGAGGGATTGAGAAAGAGAGAAAAGGACGGAGGGAAATAAAACATTAAGGACAGGGAATTCCCTCATCGTCATCGCTCTCTCTCTCTCCACTGCCGGGCTGTTTGGGGCCTTAGAGGTTGGAGAAGGTTGAACTAAAGGTGATTCATGTTTAATGGAATATATTAGCCTTGTGCTACTTTGAACTCTTTTTAAATCAATCTGCACTGGATTGGTTGAAAAATATAATTTCTGTTTTTGTGAGAATTCTATATAGTAACTCATGTAATAGGTATCCCATGCCATGGGGATATTTTACACAAGAGTAGTTCTATCCCAGGTGTGATTGTTTAACATAAAATGTTACTCCTATGGCATGTTGTGGTATGTCATGTGTAATAGCATGCTTATTAATGGGAAGGTGGTGGCCTGGAACTCTATTTAGCGTAAATAGGGCTGAGAATTGCAAAGGACCTCACGATATGATCACTATATTTAGGTAGCGATAGAATATGTATTACAATTCTCACAATTCCATATTAATTGCAATTTCAGACTGTGATTTTATTGCGATTCAATGCTCCAAACATATTTCTCACCATATGTCTGCTTCAGAGGGACTAGAGGAAGCCACGAGAATGAGTTTTGATCAGTCATGGAAATCGAAGTGTTTGAAACTAATTGGCTTCCTATTTAAAAAGAAAATTGAGAACATGATAAGAAGGAAAAATACTGGGGTTTTGGTGCAGGTACAGACTACTACTGTAGCGCAAAAAAAAAATATTATGGTATCATCGAATGGATTCCATAAGATATATTATCAAAAATAGTGTCCCGATATGGAACTGTTAAAATGTTCCCATCATTACTACTACAGAATATACAGTACAGCACTGAAGGCCTGATGGCATTATAACAGTACAGTGTTGTATGAGCCCAAGGCCAAAGTGACTATTACATCTCCCATTCTGGTTGTATGGGCTCTCCATTATCCTAATTTATTTATTTATCTTAACCGTTAGGAGATTTAGGAAATGTCTGACCAGTGGGTCAAGCTGAATCAATAGTTCAGCAAAGGCAACAAAGCCTAGTAGTTGAAGCACAATTATGGAAATGGTGTTTCCTGCTTTACAGTAGTTTGGGTGAGTGTGTGTCCCTCCCACACACTCACCCATTCACTATGAGGTTGTCTGGTTTTAAAAAGAAGAGATCTAAATGAAGCAAAATGGAATCCTTGGTCACCGCCCCTGCAGATGATCTTAGATGAGTCATATGAGTTACTAAACTGTGTGGTATGAATTCACTGAGAAAGGAACTGACTGAGATGTTTTTCTAAGAATGAATAAGCTAGTTGTCCTGGATAAGATTCCTTAGCAGAATCCACTGAATAACGAGCAAGCATTTGTTCCGGTTGCAATGTGGGTATTCTCTTCTGGCTCAAATGTCTGTTCTTTCTTTCCATTTTCCTGCACCATGCATCACTTTGTCTGGTGCTCTGTCTAGCCTCTCCTTTGCAGGCTGCTCATGTAGCGTTCACCTACACACAAGCACACACACACTGAGCTATGCTGGGTCCTCCCTCTCTGGAAAACACTTGGCAATTGAGCACAGGGAGGGAGAAAGGGAGAGATGGATGGAAGGATAGTTTGGAGGGAGACAGAGAGGGGGAGATGAAGAAACGCAGAAGAGAGCTGGGAGGGAGATGGAAGCTCTGTCTCGTGCCACAAGCTGCTGTGAATGAAGCTAAAAATAGTAACAGGGGACGTGAGTTACCTACTAAAGAGGAGACACACACCGGCAGAAGATTTCTGAGTGTGTGTGTGTGTGTGTGTGACAGATTTAACTTCAGTCAAACTGTCTGGGTCGGAAAGGTACACAACATGCACTGTAACATGAGGACCGAAATGGACTGAAACTGTTGGTACTGAAACAGCAGCATTACTTTTAGAAGGTGATGATACTAGCACTCTCACATCGGCTACACTATGGGTTTGGAGTGTAACTGAAATGGTGTAAAGTGTTTGACCTGAAAAGGTTTGCATTATCTCTCAGTCAATAATTAAACTCTACTGTGTTCTAGATTTGATGTGATTATCGATGGGACTAGACAAAAGGTTCTGTCAGTCTCTCAGGATAAGAGCGTTTAGTAAATTACCTAAATGTCAAATGAAAAATGTAGAGCTCTCAAGGCAATTACACCTTTTGATCAGCACAGGCATGTTTATGTGCAGTACATGATGCTAGGATATATCTGCAATAGAATGGTGCCTCTCTCCCAGTCTTCTCCCGTTATGCTGCCCTCCACTTGTCCCCCTCTGCCCCCCTCCCCTCACCCCAAGTTTCACAATATGTGGCAGTTTGTAACAGAATTCTCTCCCCGTTTCTCTGCGTGTTGTGGGTGACCCCCTAAGGCTGTAGAAACTCTTCTGACTGATGTAATATTGTCCTTCCCTCTATTGGCTTGATATCTCAACTTACTGCTATAATACACTACCCTCCTACTGTATCTGCTTCTTATTGGAGTGGAGAGAGCAGGAGACTGGGAATCAGACTGGTGACTGAGACTTTCTCCAAAACAGTGTGTGTGTGCATGCTTGTGTGTGTGTGTGTGTGTTTTTGAATCCCTGTTGACTGACATTAACAGTAGGTCTGTTTGGCGTGTGCTGTCTCGCCTGTCAGTGATTGGAGAAGAGAGGCGGTTTGAAGGATAGAGGATAGGGGTGCATGTGTGTGTCTGGGTGAGTGCATGTGTCTGTTTGTGAGGGGGGATTGGTTAGAGTGAGAGAGTTTAATGGCTATTTGAAGGCTATATAGCGAGATCATGTCCTTCAAATCTGACAGTGTGTGTATTTATGTTTTGACTCTGTGTGAGTGGGTTGGGGGCGATAATGACATCACTTCTAACTTCCATGTTTCCTTAGCTCCTGGCCTGTTTTGGAGCAGAGATTACTTTATTACTGTGTCAATCTCTTTATGTGTGTGTGTGTGTGTGTGTGTGTGTGTGTGTGTGTGTGTGTGTGTGTGTGTGTGTGTGTGTGTGTGTGTGTGTGTGTGTGTGTGTGTGTGTGTGTGTGTGTGTGTGTGTGTGTGTGTGTGTAAATTGGGCTGTCCACGGTTGTTTATACAGTACGAGTCAAAAGTTTGGACACACCTACTCATTCCTGGGTTTTTCTTTATTTGGACTATTTTCTACATTTTAGAATAAGAGTGAAGACCTCAAAACTATGAAATAATGAAATTACCATGTGAGTCGTGATTTGACTTTAACATTAATTCAAAGACTGCTATTTATCTAATTAACTAACTATGTTTAATTTTACCTGATTAAATTATTCAACAAGTAACTCATTAGGATCTGGGGCACCACGAGAGCGGTTCTTTAAAGAGTTACCATCTTCCGAATTAAACTCTAAAAGGTCTTTAGCTATCACGTCAATATACAGTAAACTTATTAATCATGACCTCGTATCATCATTCTGAACAGTCGTAACCTCCTTGCATCTGCAAAAAACGTATTTAGCGGAATGACAACAACATGGCTGCTTTTTAAAGAAGAGATGAAGAGGGAGAGAGAGAGGGACAGAGACACTTAACATTGGTATATTCCGAAACGACTCTGACCTACAGTAACCATATGTTTTGCACTACCTGGCTGATAATATCAGTGAATCGATATATCATCTGTCTCCAGCTAAGATACTCAATACCAGAACCATACCATAGCCAAAAAAAGAAGGGCTATTACCCAAGGTCACTAAATGGCACTTGATCCAGACAGATCTTTTGAATTCAGTATCATTACATTCAACATATTTTATGTACATATTTCAGAGACAGCCATGGAGGCATGAATGAATCAATTATGCAATCAATTCACATAGTTTTTTCCAGTCTAACTACATACAGTTGAAGTCGGAAGTTTACATACACCTTAGCCAAATAGATTTAAACTCACTTTTTCACAATTCCAGACATTAAATCCAAGTAAAAATTCCCTGTCTTAAGCCAGTTAGGATCACCACTTTATTTTAAGAATGTGAAATGTCAGAATAATAGTAGAGAGAATTATTTATTTCAGCTTTTATATCTTTCATTACATTCCCAGTGGGTCAGAAGTTTACATACACTCAATTAGTATTTGGTGGCATTGCCTTTACATTGTTTAACTTAAAAAATGTTGGTAAGCCTTCCAACAAGCTTCCAACAATAAGTTGGGTGTATTTTGGCCCATTCCTCCTAACAGAGTTGGTGTAACTGAGTCAGGTTTGTAGGCCTCCTTGCTCGCACACACTTTTTCAGTACTGCCCACAAATAGCTATTTGATTGAGGTCAGGGCTTTGTGATGGCCACTCCAATACCACAACTTTGGAAGTAAGCTTGGGGTCATTGTCCTTATGGAAGACCCATTTTCTGACCAAGCTGTCAGGACCCGGTTTCGAACCCAGGTCTCCGGAGTGAGAAACAGTCACTTAACCAACTGAGCCACGAATAGTCGGCAGAACCCAGAAGATGAGGCAGACACAGCAGTACTTGAGACGGTGTATTTAATGAAGTAAAAAATTAAGTTCTTCAGGAAAACATGTAACTCCACAACCTCAAAAGGAATCCTACAAGAACAAAGGTAATCCTCCAAGACAAAAACGGTAAATCCACAAGGTGGAAGGTAAAGCACAAAAAGCCTCAAAAGATACTAAAAAAACAACAACAAAAAAAACAGAATTCCACAAGAGAGTCCACCGGGATCAACAAGAGTTCTCTGAGTACTAGGGCTGGGTGCTAACATACAAACACAGAGCAAATAACAGAGGAAAACAAAGGGTTTAAATACAATCAGTCGAAACGAGGCACAGGTGCAAATAATAATGGGGATCAAGGGAAAACAAAAGGTCAAAAGGCACAAAGGGGGCATCTAGTGACCAAAAACCGGAACAACCCTGGCCAAATCCTGACACAAGCTTTAACTTTCTGACTGATGTCCTGAGCCATTAAACCCCTTCAACTCATCCAGAATGCCGCAGCCCGTCTGGTGTTCAACCTTCCCAAGTTCTCTCACGTCACCCCGCTCCTCCGTTCTCTCCACTGGCTTCCAGTTGAAGCTCGCATCTGCTACAAGACCATGGTGCTTGCCTACGGAGCTGTGAGGGGAACGGCACCTCAGTACCTCCACGCTCTGATCAGGCCCTACACCCAAACAAGGGCACTGCGTTCATCCACCTCTGGCCTGCTCGCCTCCCTACCACTAAGGAAGTACAGTTCCCGCTCAGCCCAGTCAAAACTGTTCGCTGCTCTGGCCCCCCAATGGTGGAACGAACTCCCTCACGACGCCAGGACAGCGGAGTCAATCACCACCTTCCGGAGACACCTGAAACCCCACCTCTTTAAGGAATACCTAGGATAGGATAAGTAATCCCTCTCACCCCCCCCTTTAAGATTTAGATGCAGTGACTGTTCCACTGGATGTCATAAGGTGAATGCACCAATTTGTAAGTCGCTCTGGATAAGAGCGTCTGCTAAATGACTTAAATGTAAATGTAATATATCCACGTACTTTTCCTCCTCATGACGCCATCTCTTTTGTGAAGTGCACCAGTCCCTCCTGCAGCAAAGGAACCTCACAACATGATGATGCCACCTCCTTGCTTCACGGTTGGGATGGTATTCTTTGGCTGAATTGCAAGCCTCCACCTTTTTCCTCCAAACATGAAGATGGTCATTAAGGCCAAACAGTTCTATTGTTATTTCATCAGACCAGAGGGCATTTCTCCAAAAAGTACGATATTTGTCCCCATGTGCAGTTGCAAACCATAGTCTGGCTTTTTTATGGTGGTTTTGGTGCAGTGGCTTCTTCCTTGATGAGCGGCCTTTCAGGTTACGTCGATATAGGACTCGTTTTACTGAGGATAGAGAGACATTTGTATTTGTTTCCTCAAGCATCTTCACAAGGTCCTTTGCTGTTGTTCATGGATTGATTTGCACTTTTCGCACCAAAGTACTTTCATCTCTAGGAGGCAGAACACGTCTCCTTCCTGAGCGGTATGATGGCTGCGTGGTCCCATGGTGTTTATACTTGCGTACTATTTTTTGTACAGGTGAACGTGGTACCTTCAGGCATTTGGAAATTGCTCCCAAGGATGAACCAGACTTGTGGAGGTCTACCATTTTTTTCCTGAGATCTTGGCTGATTTATTTTGATATTCCCCATGCTGTAAAGCAAAGAGGCACCGAGTTTGAAGGTAGGCCTTGAAATACATCCACAGCTACACCTCCAATTGACTCAAATTATGTCATTTAGCCTATCAGAAGCTTCTAAAGCCATGACATCATTTTCTGGAATTTTCCAAGCTGTTTAAAGGCACAGTCAACTGAGTGTATGTAAACTTCTGACCCACTGGAATTGTGATACAGTGAATTATAAGTGAAATAATCTGTCTGTAAACAATTGTTGGATATATTACTTGTGTCATGCACAAAGTAGATGTCCTAACTGACTTGCCAAAACTATAGTTTGTTAGTTTGTTAACAAGAAATTTGTGGAGTGGTTGAAAAACGAGTTTTAATGACTCCAACCTAAGTGTATGCAAACTTCCGACTTCAACTGTAACAACATAATGGTAATAATTTATTTGAAAGGTAAATCTCTATTGATAAACTAGGTATATCAAGATGTAGCCTAGGCCTATTCATAATATTCAATAGGAGTGTGCATGGATTGTCACACCCTGACATTAGAGAGCCGTTTTATTTCTCTATTTGGTTAGGTCAAGGTGTGATGTGGGGTGGGCATTCTATGTTTTCTGTTTCTATGTTTTGGCCGGGTATGGTTCTCAATGAGGGACAACTGTCTATCCTTGTTTCTGATTGGGAATCATACTTCGGCAGTCTGTTTTGCCACCTTAGTTAGGGGCAGTTGACTTTGTTAGTGGCCTGCATAGCCCTAGTAAGCGTCACGGCCATTTTGTTGTTTCTCGTTTTTGTTGGCGACATTCAAAATAAAAAGAAATGTACGCTCACCACGCTGCACCTTGGTCCGGTCATTTCCCTGACGACGTTCGTGACATGGATTGAGTACTTGATCTATTTTCATGGGGCTGTTTCCCTTCCATTTGGGACTTGTTTTATTGTACTGAACAGCATTCGCATAGAAGAAGCAATCTCTTATTTTATAAATGTGAAGAGAGGGAGACGAAGTGAATGAATAATGTTTTTGCCAGTGACTGTATGGTTTTTGGTGACATCAGCTTTGAAATCATTAAAGTTTGCATATTATCAGAAAATACTAAGGTACTAATGGCTCTAAGAGGAGTGGGTGTGGCTCCAGATGGTGAACGGAAGCAGGTATTTGTGTGTCTGCGGGTTTGTTACACTTTCTGTAGCTATTTTGTTCGTAAAATCCTAAGTGTGTCAGTTGTTGTCCAGTTAGATATGTTTTTTATGAGCTTGTTTGTTTCACTCATTTGGTGGATTATACAGTACTTGCATCTCACCACAGGCCTGCAATGAACTCCGCCACTCACAAACAAACCAAGAACAATACTCACTCACTGGAGACTTGGCTGACCATCTCAGACATGGACTCATCTTTGGCGATAAACGGATTTGGGTGTCCGCTTTGACTGGACCTAGTCTGCCTGTAAATCAATTGCTGATGGTGCTATAATGTAAGTGTCAGAGAGAGGCTATTTCTACCTGATATTGAACTGCTGTCAGTGTCAATAAGACATTTCTATCTCACAGGAGAGTTCCCCCAAATATTCATCACAGTCGTTTACGTTCACACTAAAGTGATCATATTTATACTATGACTCAAAAACTGCAATCCTTATCTCCCGATGCCCCTGCTATTGTTTTAGATTTGAATCTGTTCACTGAGTTCCTTAAATGTCACCTCCCCAAGAAACCATAACAAGACCCTTGGGGCCTAGAAGTCCACAGCGAAAACTCAGCTCAGCTCATCTGACCACAATACTGTGCATATCTATAGGACTGTGCTAAAGAGGGAGAAAGCACAAAAACATGATTTGAAGGTTTGGACCCATGACAGCACTCTGGGCTGTCTTTCAAGACTAGTGACGGTATAGATGAACTCACTGATGCGATTTGCAGTTATATCTCCTTCTATGAAGATACAGTGATTTCTAGCAGAAGTGTAACTATCTATCCCAACAACAAGCCTTGAATTACCAAGTCATTGAAGGGCTTATTGTATAATAATGATACTGCTAAAACGGAATCTAGAATTGAGGTGAGATCAGAAATCAAGAAGGCCAAACTGAAATAATGATAACTATGGTTGGGCTACAAGACAAGAGAATCAAGGTGATACAGGCTGATGGTTTTAACTCAAACAAATAACTGGCTGATGAGCTGAATGTTTTTTCAATCTCGGATTTGACAATCAACTACTTCAGTGGAGAAATCACTGAGATGTGTATGAGCACAGCTGCTACTCTCGAGATGGAATTTAACATCCAAAGTGTGTCACCAGCCGATTCAGACAGACCAAAGTTAAAAAGAGCCCAGGAGCAGACAACATTGGTGGACAGGTACTGAATTCATGTGCAGAGCAACTCAGTGAAATGTTCCATTACATTTTCATGCTGTCACTCAAGCTGCAGATGGTGCCCTAATTCTGGAAGCTCCTATGGCCATAAGCAAATCCCCTAAGGTGCTAAGTGACTTCAGGACAGTGGCACTGACTCCCTTGGTAATTAAATAATTTGAGAAGCTAACAAAGCAGGATGTACAGTCGTGGCCAAAGGTTTTGAGAATGACACAACTATTAATTTCCACAAAGTTTTCTGCTTCAGTATCTTTAGATATTTTTGTCAGATGTTACTATGGAATACTGAAGTATAATTACAAGCAATTCATAAGTGTCAAAGGCTTTTATTGACAATTACATGAAGTTGACGCAGTGTCAATATTTGCAGTGTTGACCCTTTTTCAAGACCTCTGCAATCCGCCCTGGCATGCTGTCAATTAACTTCTGGGCCACATCCTGGCCGCAGTCCAATCCCTGTACCTTTTGCAGAATATCAGTCTGTCCCTGATGTTTTTCCTGGAGAGAAGTGGCTTCTTTGCTGCCCTTCTTGACACCAGGCCATCTTCCAAAATTCTTCGCCTCACTGTGAGTGCAGATGCACTCACACCTGCCTGCTGCCATTCCTGAGCATGCTCTGTACTGCTGGTGCCCCGATCCCGCAGCTGAATCAACTTTAGGAGACGGTCCTGGCACTTGCTGGACTTTCTTGGGCGCCCTGAAGCCTTCTTCACAATAATTGAAGCGCTCTCCTTGAAGTTCTTGATGATCTGATAAATGGTTTATTTAGGTGCAATCTTACTGAAAGCAATATCCTTGCCTGTGAAGCCCTTTTTGTGCCAAGCAATGATGCCGGCACGTGTTTCCTTGCATGTAACCATGTTGACAGAGGAGAACAATGATTCCAAGCACCACCCTCCTTTTGAAGCTTCCACTCTGTTATTCGAACTCAAACAGCATGACAGAGTGATCTCCAGCCTTGTCCTCGTCAACACTCACACATGTGTTAACGAGAGAATCACTAACATGATGTCAGCTGGTCCGTTTGTGGTAGAGCTGAAATGCAGTGGAAATGGTTTGTTTTTGGATTCAATTCATTTGCATGGCAAAGAGGTACAATTGCAACTAATTACAATTACTCTGATCACTCTTCATCACATTCTGGAGTATATGCAAATTGCCATCATACAAACTGAGGCAGCAGACTTTGTGAAAAATAATATTTGTGTCATTCTCAACTTTTGGCCACGACTGTACAGTACTTTGTCAGGTTGAGAACTCCCTGGACCCCCTGCAGTTTGCTTACAGAGTCAAGAGGCTGGTGGAGGATGCCACTCAACTTCACCTACAAGCACTTAGAGGGTGCAAACTATGAAGTTAAATTATTGACATAATGATTTGAGCGTGTAGAATAGATTTGTAGTTGTAAACACAATTTGCAATTATGTTACTGATGAGTTGTGAACATGAAAGAATAATCTGTAGTTGTCACCACATCTGTAGTTGTAAACACATTATCAAACATGTCATTGATGAGTTGTGAACATCAATAAAAAAAACAATTTTAGTTGTAATCGCATTCGTAAACTTCACTAGTTGCGAGCAATATTTGCATCTATACACCTGCACATGTCAATTTCGCAAACTCAACACTTTTGGCAGAGCTTTAGCACCCTGATAAAATTATTTGTTGGCAAGGTGAGTGATTGTCACGCCCTGGTCGAAGTATATTGTGTTTGTCTTTATTTATTTGGTCAGGCCGGTGTGTGACATGGGTTTATTGTGGTGTGTTTTGTCTTGGGGTTTTGTTAGGTATTGGGTGCGTGGCTTAGTGGGGGTATCTAGCAAAGTCTATGGCTGTCTGGAGTTGTTCTCAATCAGAGGCAGGTGTTTATCGTTGTCTCTGATTGGAAACCATATTTAGACAGCCATATTCTTTGAGTGTTTTGTGGGTGATTGTTCCTGTCTTTGTGTTTGCACCAGATAGGGCTGTTTCGGTTTTCACATTTCATTATTTTGTAGTTTCTTCATGTATAGTTTTTTCCTTCATTAAAATATAATGAATCATCATCACACTGCATTTTGGTCCGAATCTCCTTCTCCACAAGAAAGCCGTTACAGTGATAGAGAAACAGGAACATCTGGCTAGAAATGTAAAGGAAAATTATTAACAGACAAATGTCCTCAACTGTGCTACCTATTGTATATCCCACAAATAAAATCCCTATACTTTAACAATGACAGCTTCTCCATCCTAGAGGGGGAGATCAACCATATTCAGGCCCAGGGACATGTACTAGTCTATGGTGACCTCAGTGCCAGAACTGATCAAGAACCTGACACTCACCACGCAGGGGGACAAACACCTACCTGGAGGTAACAGCATTGCCTCATCTCATATATATGCCCCCTTAGACAAAACTAAACAACCAACAAAAATGGGTCACAACTCCTGCAACTCTGTCGCACACTGGGTCTGTGCATAGTCAATGGTAAGAGTCGAGGGGACTTCTATGGTAGGTACATCTACAGCTCATCCTTTAGCAATAGGACAGTATATTACTTTATCACTGGCCTCAACCCAGAGTCTCTCAGAGCGTTCCAAGTCACTATTAGATCACAGCAAAATTACAGTCTACTTGAACAGAGCATTACTCAAACATGAGGCAAAGGAAGTGTATAATATTAAGAAATGCTATAGATGGAAGAAAGTAAACAATAGCTAACACACGTTTGTACATCGCGCTGTTCCATACATTTGACCTTATTTTAGTGCACCAGAAACTTAATAATTCCAGGTCAACTGTAATATGTATACCATTAAAAAGCATAATGTCTCCCCTTTCCAGAAAAATTAATGACGAGACTATCAGGAATCAAGGTAAGACCCAAGTACAGACCGTGTGAAGTAACAATGTTTATTGTAACACCAGGGGCAGGCAAACAACAGGTCAAGGCAGGCAGGCTCAGGGTCAGGGACAGGCAGAGTTCAATAATCCAGAAGTAAGCCAAAGGTATTGGACGGTAGTCAGGCTCAGGGTCAGGCAGAGTGGTCAGGCGGGTGGGTACAAAGTCAGGACAGGCAAGGGTCAAGAACCAGGAGGACGAGAAAAAGAGAAGCAGGGAAAGACAGGAGCTGACAGGACGAACGCTGGTAAGCTTGACAAACAAGACGAACTGGCAACAGTCAAACAGAAAACAGGTATAAGTACACAGGGGATAATGGGGAAGATGGCAACACCTGCAGGGGGGTGGCGACAAGCACAAAGACAGGTGAAACAGATCAGGGAGTGACAGAGACCTTCTTGCTGCCTGTCTCTGCATGATTGAAGAAGGCAATGGTGCTCTGCCGGGTCTTTTTAAAAATGGCAGGTGGGGAAGCGAAAGCTTTGTCCAACTTATCACCTCTAAAATGTAAATATAACACTATGAAGAGGTTATACAATGTCTCATTACATACCTATTTGAAGGTTTGTGCTGAATTTCATTAGGGTTTTTAGGGCAGAGCTAAATTTATCTTCACAATTAAACTGCAGATGTCACGGTTTTGAGTCATGATGGCTCGCAGTGATTATTCAAAAAACGAACAATTGATTGAATTAACTATTTATTAACTCACGAGTAATTAACTGTACAATCACCATTACACAAATTTCTTGTTTTTAATCTGCGAGAGAAGCGCTACACCTGGTGGAAAGAGGCTGTACAGCACAGAATGAGTTTAAATTTACATCACAATGTAACGTACAGCATCAGAGGGTTCCGTTTCTTCAACTTTTCTCCGCTATTGGTCCATCACCGTGTAAATCAACACTTTAATAGGAACGTAGTTCACAACCCCGCATATTGATACCAACACAGTCGCTACAGTCCCATGAGTTTTCATTGCAGCCTCGTTTGAATGCTGATGTTGCGCAAATGTGTACGGATCGGGGTTAGTCACCGAGAATGCCTAACAAAAAAACAATTAGGCAACAACAAATTCACTGTCATAGTGAAGGTGTAAACTTGGGAGTAGAAAACCTAAACAGTATATTTGACAAATCTAAAAATCTCAATCAAACAACCTAAGACAATTAACAAGAATGGTAAATGTGCCTACGCCTTCACTATGGTGATTTACTAAAACAATACAGAAACACACTATGAAAAAAGAACGCTCAGAATGTCAGAAATCATCTCAATGTCATTGAAGAATCCATAGAATCTAATCACTTCGGGGAAAATTGGAACTAAACCAACTACAACACGCAGAGTTATCTATCCAAAATGGAGATGAATGAATAAACCACTTCTTCAATCTTTTTGGCTCTATAACAAAGAACAAACAGCAAAAACTGTAACGGCGTTCTTCGTTTGTCAAAAGAGAGTTGGACCGAAATGCAGCGTAGTGGTTACTCATGACTTTAATAGAAAAAGTGACACATGAAATAACGATACAAAAATACAAAACAACAAACGGAACGTGAAACCTAATTACAGCCTATCTGGTGAAACTACACAGAGACAGGAACAATCACCCACGAAATACAAAGCGAAACCAGGCTACCTAAATACGGTTCCCAATCAGAGACAACGAGAATCACCTGACTCTGATTGAGAACCGCCTCAGGCAGCCAAGCCCATACAACACCCCTACTCAGCCGCAATCCCAATATTACAAAAACCCCAATACGAAATACAACAACATAAACCCATGTCACACCCTGGCCTGACCAAATAATTAAAGAAAACACAAAATACTAAGACCAAGGCGTGACAAAAACATATACACGATCAACTACCAGAACCCACTGGATTCTCCAATGACATTGACTGAACTATAGGACAAAATATAAACCACCAAAAAAATCTAAAAAATACGTTGTCTGTGGTACGGTGATTTCGCAAAAAGCCAAATTGACATTTGCTCAGTATATTCTCAACTTTCCTAATATTAACTACATTGCTTATCTTTACAACAGGCATATAGCCTACCTCGCTGGCATGACAATGAACAAGAGGAAAAACCTCCTCCATTCGCTATTTAAGTGCGTAGGTGGCATGTATTTTTTCCCACTACCCCTATTTTGAGACAGGTGAATGATAATGGTCCGTTCTAAATAAAAACACATTTCACACATATATTATTTAGTATATGTAAAGAGAAGATTAAATAAAGACTAGTCTGATGGGTTACAATATTAGCCTATCACTTGTGAATTATAGATAATCACTTGTGAATGATGCCCAGCATAAGGCAAGAAACATGTTTTTTGTGCAACTTTTTAAAATCATAGTCGCACGCCTCATGTAGCCTAGCCCATAGGCATATATGTTTTGATAAGGTTTGTATCACAACAAAGTGGCCAAATAACTTCTTAAAATGAAGCACATTCATCTGCGTTACAAGGGGCCTAACTGGCAACATAAGCAGCGAGTGAGTTTCAAGATCATTTTCACCATTTTCGCCTTATAATAAAAGCATTACATGGATAATCACATTTGAAGTCACTTTTGATGATGGTGTTTTCCCATTAACGGAACATTTGTGCATATAGTCTAATGCCATGTATACATTACTGCCCTTATAATGTGAAGATATAGCCAAATAGTTTAACAACATTTTAAACGTTCTGATCTGTTGCATCAGCCACATTGCGTTAAAAGGGTTTGTTGAAACTAGTTGTTGTATTCATTTGGGATCTATCGCATCCCACAACTCTCTCAGACTTTGTTTGGAATATTTCTTTCTCGCACAGAATACTATGGGGGATAGTGGATTGACATAGGCGAGTGCTTCTGCTGTTCGTTAAGCCTACTCATCTTGTTGGCTGTGGACAGTCCTTCCAACATCTTCAATATGCAGCTCGAAATTGGATTAGCACGCAAGCAGTTGCCTCCCTGATGTGTCTTTGTGTTCACTTGTAGCCTGTGAGAAACTCCGGATAAAGTGATGGAGAGGTGCTTCTGAGTGCAGCAATGAGGGAGAAGGGCACAATGCAGCACTCAGGGCCAAGGGCACAACGGCCACTGGCCACAAAAGGCATGGATTTTATTTATTTTGCATTACATCCACACGAAGGGGATGCCGCCATGAAGTACGAGGCATTATAAACTGCTTGTCAAATTGTGAATGAGAGACAGCCTGTGCAGGTGTGTACAGCCTGCGTAAAAAAACTAAGCAGAGCTCATGCCTTTCAAGCAATTATCATTAGAGTTGCATCATGCAGACTTACAATGTAATAAACATCTAAACATATAGCCAACAACTAAAGTTACATTAATAACTCTAAATTAAGCATATAGGAATACCTATTTCTTTAATATCCGCTCCACACGGAATAGCCACATGTGCACACTCCCTGAAATTGTTTGGCGAAAATGTCCTTTCTATTTTATTCAGCTTTGTTCAATTGAACTCTTCATACCACAAAATTATATAAAATAATGCTACAGAATTCTTGTCTACTAAATGAACTAGTGAGCCCACAGCCATTTGGCATAGCCAGATCAGGACCTAACATAAGGACAACTCAGAGTATGCTATTCTGTTCTTCTGAAGTAGACTACTTTTTCGCTAATATCATGCTTCATTAGACATGTCTAAAATAAGTAATAGATTTATTCTGATGGTGTAGGCAATATTACAAGGATTTATTAGGCTTTTTAAAAAATGTAGATGTTCCAAAGGTCTGCATCAGTGACTTGTAGGCTATGTGTTAAAGCCAGGAGATGCTAAATGTGTTCATATTAATTAATGGTCAATTACTGTGAGACCGACAGTAATCTTCTTGACAATCACTGGCTATAGATTTTGGTGACCGCCACAGACCTAGGATGGACATAATCTTGTTGGCTGTCATGTAGCATCAGTGATATCTGGGAACCTGTCCAAATTGTGTTTTTACACAACTAGTTCAAGCCACTGTCAGCCAAACATTTTGAATTTTCAAATGATATATACCCCCTGATTATGGCTTATACCTTATTTGGTATAACTGTGATATGATATCAAAATTAGAACAACGAAGAACTTGTCACGCCCTGACCATAGTTTGCTTTGTATGTTTATAGGTTTTGTTTGGTCAGGGTGTGATCTGAGTGGGCATTCTATGTTGTATGTCTAGTTTGTCTGTGTCTGTGTTTGGCCTGATATGGTTCTCAATCAGAGGCAGGTGTTAGTCGTTGTCTCTGATTGGGAACCATATTTTGGTTGCCTGTTTTGTCATTGTGGGTTGTGGGTGATTGTCTATATGTAGTGTTTGTGTCAGCACGATAGTTCATTAGCTTCACGGTTGTCACTTTGTTGTTTTGTAGTGTTCCGTTTTCCATTAAAATGATGAACACTTACAACACTGCGCTTTGGTCCTCTCTTTCCACCGACGACAACTGTGACAGAATCACCCACCACAACCGGACCAAGCGGCATGGCAGCAGTAGCAGCAGCAGCATCACAAGACTCATGGACATGGGAAGACGAGTTGGACGGAAAAGGACCCTGGGCACAGCCAGGGGAATATCGGCGCCCCAAAGCAGAGCTGGAGGCAGCCAAGGCAGAGAGGCGCTGGTATGAGGAGGCAGCCCCAACAATTTCTTGGGAGCGGGCACACGGGGATTGTGGTGAAGCCAGGTAAGAGACCTGCGCCAACTCCCCGTGCTTACCGTACATTCCAGCTCTTCGTATCGGCCGGGCTAGAGTGGGCATCGAGCCAGGTGCCATGAAGCCGGCTCTACACATCTGGTCTCAAGTGCGTCTCCTCGGGCCGGCGTACATGGCACCAGCCTTACGCATGGTGTCCCCAGTTTGCCAGCACAGACCAGTGCGGGCTATTCCACCTCGCTGCACTGGCCTGACTACTGGGAGCATGCAACCAGGTAAGGTTGGGCAGGCTCGGTACTCAAGAGCTCCAGTGCGCCGCACCAGCCCTCCGGTGGCAGCCCCCCACACCAGGCTGTCTCTCAGTCTTCTGCCTACAGGTGCTTCCTCCTCTCCAGTGCTGCCAGAGCCTTCCTCCTGTCCTGAGCGCCAGAGTCTCCCGTCTGTCCTGAGCTGGAAGTACCAGTGGCATGCTTAATACGGAAGTGGTTCGATGAAGTGGATGCTAAGCTACAGGACTGTTTTGCTAGCACAGTTTGGAATATGTTCCGGGATTCATCCGATATACCACATCAGTCACTGGCTTCATCAATAAGTGCATTGACAACGATGTCCCCTCAGTGAACGTACATATATACTCCAACCAGAAACCATGGATTACAGGCAACATCCGCACTTAGCAAAAGTCTAGAGCTGTACACTAATCTGGATGTTTATAAGAAATCCTGTGACAGCCTCAGACAAGACATCAACAGGCAAGACAACTGATAGGGAGGATGTCAGAGACCTGGTGTAAGTAGTAGTTCCCCTTGCTCTGCAAGGGCCGCGGCTTTTGTGGAGCGATGGGTAACGAAGCTTCGAGGGTGACTGTTGTTGATGTGTGTAGAGGGTCCCTGGTTCGTGCCCAGGTATGGGCGAGGGGACGGTCTAAAGTTATACTGTTACACTGGCAGTGTGGTGCCAGGACAACAACCTCTCGCTCTTTGCTGACGAAGAAACTGATCATGGACTTCAGGAAAAGGAAGGCTGAGCATGCTCCCATCGGCATTGATGGGGCTGTAGTGGGTCGGGTCGAGAGCTTCAAGTTCCTTAGTTTCCACATCAGTAAGGAATTAACATGGTCATACATCCCTACACAGTTGTGAAGAGGGCGTGACAGCACCTCTTCCCCCTCGGGAGGCTGAAAAGTTTTGTCATGGGCCCTCAGATCATCCAAATGTTCTACAGCTGCACCATTGAGAGCATCTTGACTCATTTCATCACCGCAAGGCACTACAGAGCGTTGTGAGTTAGCCCAGTACATCACTGGGGTCGAGCTCCCTGCCATCCAAGACCTCTATACCAGGCAGAGGAAGGCCCAAAAAATTATTAAAGACTTCAGCCACCCAAGCAATAACTGTCTTCTTTGATACCACAAGACAAGCAGTACCAGTGCTAC
This sequence comes from Oncorhynchus gorbuscha, assembly GCF_021184085.1. Taxonomy (NCBI): domain Eukaryota; kingdom Metazoa; phylum Chordata; class Actinopteri; order Salmoniformes; family Salmonidae; genus Oncorhynchus; species Oncorhynchus gorbuscha. Next base: position 36,955,765 of record NC_060174.1, read on the forward strand.
AAGGCTGGAAACAACAGGACCCTGAACAGCTTCTACCCCTAAGCCATGATACTACTAAACAAGACTGCTAAATAACTAATCAATTGGCTACCCACTGCTGCTAATTGTCTATTAACTATCCTGTTGTCTAGTCACTCTTAACCTACCTATATGTAAATAGCTACCTCAATTACCTTTTCCCCTGCACATTGACTCGGTACTGACTGTACATATAAAATAAATAGAGCCTGAACACTCATAAGATCCACCATGTACTTTTATTAATATACAAACAAGTTATGATCCTGCAAGGATCTTCGTCAGGTCGTTTCAGCGAAAGTGTGCCACACCCATCTTTATAGACATAAGAAAAGAACAAATTAGGGCAATCTATACATATTTAAGTTGAAAGGTGTTAGCACAAAAACAATATATATATACAATTATTGAATATTATGACTGTATAACCATTTGTATCAGGTAGACAACACATACAGCACATTCGGAAAGTATTCAGACCCCTTGACTTATTTCACATTTTGCTATGTTACAGCCTTATTCTAAAATGTATAAAGTCTTTTTTCAATCCACACACAATACCCCATAATGACGAAACGAAAATAGGCATTTTGAAATGTTCGCAAATGTATTAAAAATACAAAACAGAAATACCTCACTTACATAAGTATTCAGATCCTCTTCTATGAGACTCAAAATTGAGCTCAGGTGCATCCTGTTTCAAGAACCATCCTTGAAATGGTTCTACAACTTGATTTGAGTCCACATGTGGTAAATTCAATTGATTGAACATGATTTGGAAAAGCACACGTGTCTATATAAGGTCCAACAGTTGACAGTGCATGTCAAAGCAAAAACCAAAACATGAGGTTAGAAGGATTTGTCCGTAGAGCTCCAAAACAGGATTGTGTCGAGGCACAGATCTGGGGAAGGGTACCAAAAAATGTCTGCAGCATTGCAGGTCCCCAAGAACACAGTGGCATCCATTCTTAAATGGAAGAAGATTGTAACCGCCAAGACTCTTGCTAGAGCTGGCCGGCTGGCCAAACTGAGCATCGGGGGAGAAAGGCCTTGGTCAGAAAGGTGAAGGTGACCAAGAACCCAATGGTCACTCTGACAGAGCTCCAGAGTTCCTATGTTTAGATCGGAGAACCTTCCAGAAGGTCAATCATCTCTGCAGAGTGGCCAGATGGAAGTCACTCCTCAGTAAAAGGCACATGATAGCCAGCTTGGAGTTTGCCAAAAGGCATCTCTAAAACTCTCAAGAGTTTTAAAGATTCTCTAGTCTGATGAAACCAACTCTTTGGCCTGAATTCCAAGTGTCACATCTGGAGGAAACCTGGCACCAGCCCTACAATGAAGCATGGTGGTGACAGTATCATGCTGTGGGGATGTTTTCAACGGCAGGGACTGGGAGACTAGTCAGGATTGTGGGAAGATGAAAGTAGCAAGTTATAGAGAGATCATTGATGAAATCCTGCTCCAGAGCGCTCAGGACCTCAGAATGAGGCGAAGGTTTACCTTCCATCAGTACAATGACCATAAGCACACAGCCAAGACAACGCAGGAGTGGCTTCGGTACAAGTCTCTGAATGTCCTTCAGTGGCTTAGCAAGAGCCCGGACTGGAACCCGGTCAAACTTCTCTGGAGAGATCTGAAAATAGCTGTGCAGGGACGCTCCCCATCCAATCTGACAGAGCATGAGAGGATCTGCAGAGAAGAATGGGAGGAACTCCCCAAATACAGGTGTGCAAAGCTTGTAGCATCATACCCAAGAAGACTTGAGGCTGTAATTGCTGCCAAAGCAAAGGGTCTGAACACTTATGTAAATGTGATATTTATTTTTCTCAAAAAAATCTCAAAACCTGTTTTTGCGGTATTGTGTGCAGATTGTTGAGGACAAAACTATTTCCAATCCATTTTAGAATTAGCCTGTAAAGTAACAAAATGTGGAAAAATGCAAGTGGTCAGGAAATGGCTAATAGGAAAGTCCTCATTAAATCCTTTTGGAGACATGGTTCCAACCCGAATATCCAGTACGAATCTCTTTGCAATAGAAGTCCATCGATGTTCCCCCCTTGCCTCGGGACTTTGACATGCTCGATACCCATGAATTTTAATGAGGCAACGTGTCTGGCAGTCATAAAGGGCATGGCAACTGGACTTTTGGGGTCTTGGTTTCTGATGCTACTCCTGTATTCGGAAATGCATCTTCCACGGCATCTCTTTCCCACATAGGCCAGGCCACAAGGACATTTCAAGGTGGACTACGTTCTTTGTAGAGCATGTTATGATACCTTTCATTTTGAAATGTTTTCCTGTCATAGGATGGTTGAATGTGTGGCATTTGTTCATGAAATTGCATTGTGCTTAACATACACAGCTGTATTTTCCCTCTTGGACATGGTCATGCAAGATGTTCATTCGTGTGTTTGTGTGGGGGTGAGGTGGGGGTGGGGGGGGTATAGTCTGAGGTCTGAGGTCTGTGTTCAGTGCCAGTGTTTTTTGATTATCCCTTCAAACTCCATTTCCAATGGGGAATATTGGAGGAAACAAAGTGTTGAATCGTCTGAGTTCTTTTCCCGCTTCATTTCTAGACACTCGTCTTGGATTACATTCTTGAATTTTTCAGATGCCCAGCCCATCCTCTTGGTGGCCCATTTAAAAACAAGTTATACAGGTGATCTGCCTGTTTGTCAAAGTTATCTTTGCAACACAGTCTACATACACATATATATTGGCTGACTGGGAGGATCCTGAAGATGGTCATACCATGGGTCATTTAGCTTTTTTTATTTTGGATTTTAGGACCCATTTATGTATAAAAAAATTAAGTATAAAAAGATTTGATAAAAGATTGAATTTCGCTATAGCCCATAGTAACATATTTGAATAACACATGCATTAATGGAAAAAGAAGACCGATTTTGGGATGTATTATGGTCTAACATACACCGCTGTAACTTGGCCACCTTTCACCACAGATGTGGAATGTCGCCATAGGCAGATAAGGTGGTTGGATAAAGCTACCTTAAATTGACACATTTATATGGGGATTTTTGATCATGTTTGTTAGATTGAGGCACAGGTACTGTAGGTAAAGGATGGAAACTCTCTCCCCGCAGTAGCTCGTTTCTGTCTGTTGGTTTTCTTTTCAGATCTGCACCAAATCATTACCCTCTATAATGATAAGAATATCAAGAAAATGTAGATTTTCCATAGCTCATTGTGAATTTCAGGTATTCATTGCAGCTGTTTAAAAAGTAATAAAAGCTCATTTTCATATCCACGAAATATAACCGTCATATCATCCACATAGCGTCGCCATAACTTTATCCAGCTTAAACCTCTCTGAACCACCCATACCGGATCCGGGGTAATTTGTAATCAGCTACGCTGAATAGCATAGCGCCACAGTCAAATAATATTACTAGAAAATATTCATATTCATGCATATTCATACACAAGTGCAATATTGCAAAACACAGTTTAGCCTTTTGTTAATCCACCTGTTGTCTCAGATTTTGAAATTATGCTTTTATAGTGAAAGCAATACAAGCGTTTGTGTAAGTTTATCGATCGCTCGACAAAACATTAAGTACACTTAGCATCAGGTAACTTGGTCACGAAAATCAGAAAAGTAATCAAATTAATCGTTTACCTTTGATGATCTTTGGATGTTTTCACTCATGAGACTCCCAGTTAGACAACAAATGTTCCTTTTGTTCCATAAAGGTATTCTTTATATCCAAATACCTCAGATAGTTTGTTGCGTTATGCCCAGGAATCCACCAGAAAGAGCGGTCACGACAACGCAGACAAGTATTCCAAATTATATCCATAATGTCTACAGAAATATGTCAGACGTTTTTTACAATCAATCCTCAGGGTGTTTTTCAAATATCTATTCGATAATATATCAAACGGGACAGTTGGCTTTTCACTAGGACCGGGGAGTAACAATGGCCGCCTTTCTCTTTTGCGCACAACTCACTCTGAGAGCCCCCACAAATCCACTCACGCAACGTGGTCGTTCACACTCATTCTTCAAAATAAAAGCCTGAAACTATGTCTGAAGACTGTTTACACCTTGAGGAAGTGATAGGAAAAGGAATATGGTTGCTATCCCTTTAAATGGAGCAATGGGAGGCTATGGAACATGGAGTTTTCAAAATAGAAGCCACTTCCTGGTTTGATTTTTCTCAGGTTTTCGCCTGCAATATCAGTTCTATTATACTCACAGACAATATTTTGACAGTTTCGGAAACTTTAGAGTGTTTTCTATCCTAATCTGTCAATTATATGCATATTTTAGCATCTGGTCCTGAGAAATAGGTCGTTTACTTTGGGAACGTTATTTTTCCAAACATAAAAATAGTGCCCCCTAGCTTCAAGAGGTTATGAATTAAGAATGGATTATTTTTGCTAAAAATAATGTCCTGTTCAAAGAGTCCCATGAAAAGGTTGGCGTAATTGGGAGCCATTGTGCTTCCCATCGCCGTGCACCCTGTTAGTAAGAAGAAGTCATTCTGAAATAAAAAAGTTTTTGGTTAAGCACCAGTTCAGCCAATTATTTGATTCATGGGGTGCTTGTGAGAGCCTCATGGGAGCACAGACTCAGAAAGAAGGTGAGAGCTTCTAGCCCTTCATGATAGGAATAAATGTACAATACAAGTGAAAGGTTTGGACACACCTACTCATCAAAGGTTGTTCTTTATTTTACTATTTTGTACATAAAATTATGAAATAACACATATGGAATCATGTAGTAACTGTCACGTATGCCCCCTCTCCAGCCTCTAGGTCACCAGGCTGCTCGCTATGGCGCACACCTGTCACCATCGTGACATGCACTATGAGACTCACCTGGACTCCATCACTTCCTTGATTACATGCCCTATATACAGTTGAAGTCGGAAGTTTACATACACCCCAGCCAAATACATTTAAACTCAGTTTTCACAGTTTCTGACATTTAATTACAGTAAAAAGTCCCTGTCTTAGGTCAGTGATCCCTTCACGCGCCAATCCCTTTAGCGGGATCAATTTGACAACATCCAGTGAAATTGCAGAGCACCAAATTCAAACTACAGAAATATCAATATTTAACCATCATGAAAATATAAGTGTAATAGATCAAAATTAAGCTTAACTTCTTATTAATCCAGCCACTGTGTCAGATTTCAAAAAGGCTTTATGGCGAAAGCAGACCATGCGATTATCTGAGGACAGCGCCCCACATACAAACACATGAAAATAATTTTTCAATCAGGCAGGTATGACACAAAAGTCAGAAATAACGATATAATAAATGCCTTACCTTTGAAGATCTTCTTCTTTTTGCAATCCCAAATGTCTCAGTAACACAATGAATGGTCGTTTTGTTCAATAAATTCCTTCTTTATAACCCCAAATGTCAATTTATTTAGCAAGTTTGATTCAGAAATACACCGGTTCCAACTCGCCCAACATGACAACAAAATATCTAAAAGTTACCTGTGAACTTACTTGGTCCAAACATTTCAAACAACGTTCCTAATCCAACCTCAGGTATCCTAAAATGTAAATAGTCGATAAAATGTAAGACGTAATATACTGTTTCTAATACCAGATAAAAACAGCGTGGAGTGCGTTCCTGTTCACGCGCACCAAAATAGTAGGGACGTTCAGAGTGACACATGGAATGAATAGCACTACTTCTTCATTTCTCAAAAGAAAAACATTGACCAATTTCTAAAGACTTGACATCTAGTGGAAGCCATAGGAACTGCAACCAGGTTACTAATAATAAGCGTATCCCCAAAAAAACTATTGGGAAATCCTATGACCTCAATTTATTTTTTCCCTGGATGGTTTGTCCTCGCCTGCCAAATAATTTCTGTTATACTCGCAGACATACAGGATTATATAGGATTGAGGTCAGGGCTTTGTGATGGCCTCTCCAATACCTTGACTTTGTTGTCCTTAAGCCATTTTGCCACAACTTTGGAAGTATGCTTGGGGTCATTGTCCATTTGAAAGACCCATTTGCGAACAAGCTTTAACTTCCTGACTGATGTCTTGGGATGTTGCTTCAATATATCCACATCATTTTCCTACTCGTGATGCCATCTATTTTGTGAAGTGCACCAGTCCCTCCTGCAGCAGAGCACCCCGACAACAAGATGCTGCCAACCGCGTGCTTCACGGTTGCGATGGAGTTCTTCGACTTGCAAACTTCCCCCTTTTTCCTCCAAACAAAACAATGGTCATTATGGGCAAACAGTTCTGTTTTTGTTTAATAAGACCAGAGGACATTTCTCAAAAAAGTATGATCTTTGTGCCCATGTGCAGTTGCAAACCACAGTCTGGCTATTTTTATGGCAGTTTTGGAGCTGTAGCTTGTTCCTTGTTGAGCGGCCTTTCAGGTTATGTCGATATAGGACTTGTTTTACTGTGGATATAGAAAGTGTTGTACCTGTTCTGGGATTGATTTTCACTTTTCGCACCAAAGTACGTTCACCTCTAGGAGACAGTACGCGTCTCCTTCCTGAGCGGTATGAGTGCTGCGTGGTCTTATGGTGTTTATACTTGTGTACTGTTGTTTGTACATATGAACGTGGTACCTTCAGGCATTTGGAAAATGCTCCCAAGGATGAAACAGACTTGTGGAGTTTTGCAATTTTCTTGGCTGATTTCTTTTGATTTTCCCATGATGTCAAGCGAGGATGCGCTGAGTTTGAAGGTAGGCCTTGAAATACTTCCACAGATACACTTCCAATTGAATCAAAATATGTCAATTAGCCTATCAGAAGCATCTAGAGCCATGACATAATTTTCTGGAATTTCCCACGCTGTTTAAAGGCACAACCAATTTCTGACCTACTGGAATTTTGATACAGTCAATTATAAGTGAAATAATCTGTCTGTAAACAATTATTTGAAAGATTACTTAGATGTCCTAACTGACTTGCCAAAACTATAGTTTGTTAACAAGAAATTTGTGAAGTGGTTGAAAACTAGTTTTAATCACTTCAACCTAAGTGTATGTAAACTTCCAACTTCAAATGTATGTTACTCCCTTTGGTTCTTTCTCCAGGTGTCATTGTTTCTGTTTCAGTTTCATGTCTGGGTGCTGTTCGAGTCGATTCGTTATTCAATGTGCATTTATTCCTCATGTCACCATTTCTTTTATTTTATTATTATGTGTTTTTTATCTTTAACTCTGCATTGTTGACAAAGGACCCATAGGAAAGAATTTCACTGTTAGTCTGCACCTGTTTATGAAGCATATTGTTGAAACTGAACTGAACTAAAAAATTCCATTGGGACAATAAAGATATTGATTGATTGATTAATTGTGAATTCATGCTAGCCTCAGCTGTAAGCTAGCAAGGGAAGTTAGCCCACAAAGCTGGAAGTTATCGGTATATTTTTGCATTGTAAATTGTTTTAGCCTGTAAAGGGCATTGTTTTGCGAACAGTAATTAACACTTGCAACATTTATAGATACCGTGCTGCATTATTCAAGTGTTAACTTCTGTACAGCATGAGTGGGGACCTAACATGAATAAAGCCCATGTCTCCCAGTGAGTACAATGGTTGCTCAGGACAGGCTAGACTCTAGAGCAGGGGTCGGCAACCTAAGGCACTCGTGCCAAAGCTTGCACCCGTGCCCTCGGTTTCCAACAGATCTTTTCACACATGAACAGATTTTTTCACACATGAAGTCAAACTTGAGCCCCTCATGCAGCCGGCTGACAACGGACCACTTGGAGACCTGTGTGCAACTCAAAGTCTCCAAATACAGCCAAAATATTGGGCGGCTCAGCAATAGAAAGCAGAGACAATGATCCCACTAAATTGGCAAGCAATGCTTTTCAATACAAAATGATATAACCTTGTAATGTTCCTTCCAGTCAATTTCAGTAAGTAGTAATGTGAATGTGTGCTGGTATTTGAGTGCTGCAGGGGATTTGGAATAAGACGGGGGAGACAGGCAGCGACTAGGCTACGATTCTCAGCAGCAAATATGGAGATATAGACTTGATAATATGGAAATAAGATCGTTTTTTCTTACATTCATGTGTTTAGGGCTGTTGGTGTGCCTAACAATCATCTCAGTCGTTGTTTTTGTTGAAATTAACCTTGTATTTTTAAATGTATTAATCACATTTAATATTTAGCCTTTGTAGTTTGGATGCCTATATTGAAATGGGACTGAATCAGGAACAATTATACACATTATTATAATAATTATAAATGAAAAATATATATATCAAATGTCCATATATAAACAATCAAAATGTCTAATAACCAACATTTACATTTAACCAACATTTACACAGCTTTACAAAGCAAAATATATATACAAAGCCACTACTACAGGCCATCAGGTCACAATAAGGGCGACTTCAAATGCAGACATCAAAACTTTAATGACCATTGCATTAAAACTGCTGAGCACAACTGCATGTCAGACAAATAGACATAATGCAATGGAATAAGAGGCATAACATCAAAGGAATTACTTACAATCATCAAGGACACATGTCAAACAAACGCGACCAAACAGTGGTGAAAATCAGGAAGTACGATACAAAGATCTATAGATTCATTTTAAAAGGAGCGAAGACCTTGCCCGGATTCAACACTTTGGACAGCACATGCGTGCGGCATTGCTCATCTGATGCAAGTAGGCCTATAGTGGAGCTGCTTGGTGCTAATGGACAGCACCTCTGTATAGCAAGCTATGGAATTTTTCCATTTGTGGGTAATTAGACTTTCAGTAGACAGAATTAGTTGTGATGCATATATGAAAATCATAACTGGCATGCAGATCGTTAGAAACGGTACGACAAATTGTAAATTGGCACTTCATGCAAAAATAGTCTGGGTAGCTATTATTTAACTATTTAATTAACTATTTAGAAATCTTATGGCTTGGGGGTAGAAGATGTTCAGAGTCCTGTTGGCTTCAATCTTGCATTGGTACCGCTAGCAGTTTGGCAGCAGAGAGAACAGTCTATGACTTGGGTGGCTGGAGTCTTTGAGAATTTATATGGCATTCCTCTGACACAGCCTGCTTTGAAAGTCCTGGATGGCAGGGAGCTCGGCCCCAGTGATGTACTGGGCCAAACTCACCACACTGTTTATTGCACTTGTGGTCGGGATGCCAGTCAAGATGCTCTCAAAGGTGCAGATTTAGAACTTTTTGAAGATCTGATGACCCATGCCAAGTCTTTTCAGCCTCTTGAGGGGAAGAGGCACTGTCATGCCTTCCTCACAACTGTGTGGGTGTGTGTGGACCATGTTATTTCCTTAGTGATGTGGACACCGAGGAACTTCAAGCTCTCGACCCACTCCACTACAGCCCCATCAATGTGGATAGTGGTCTGCTTGAAACACGTAGGCATTACAGACTGGGTCAGGGAGAGGTTGAAAATGTCAGTGAATACACTTGCCAGCTGGTTAGCGCATGCTCTGAGTAAGCCTCCTTTTAATTTGTCTGGCCCCCCGCCCTTGTGAATGTTAACCTGTTTAAAGGTCTTGCTCACATCGTCTACGGAGATCGAGATCACACAGTTGTCCAGAACAGCTGGTGCTCTCATGCATGGTTTAATGTTGCTTGCCTCGAAGTGAGCATAGAAGGAATTCAGCTAATCTGATAAGTCTTGCATCACTGGGAAGCCTGCGGCCTGGGTTCTCTTTGTCATCTGTGATAGTTTGCAAGCTTTGCCAGATCCGATAAGCATCCATAGGATTTGATCGTAGTACTGTATTGACATTTCACTATTTGATGGCTTGTCGCAGGTCGTAGCGGGATTTCCTATAAGTGTCGGTATAAGTGCCCCGCTCCTTGAAATTGTCAGCTCTAGCCTTTGTACTGTGGGGATGACGTTGTCAATGCACTTATTAATGAAGCCGGTGACTCATATGGCTAACTCCTCAATGTAATATGATGAATTCTGGAACATATTCTAATATGTGCTAGCAAAACAGTCCTGTAGATTAGCATCAGCTTCATTGGACCCATTCCTTATTAAGCACATCACTGGTACTTCCTGGTAGAGTTTTTGCTTGTTAGCAGGTATCAGGAGAATAGAGTTATGGTCTGATTTGCTTGATGGATGGCGAGTGAAAGCTCTGAATGTTTTCTGTGTGAAGAGTAAAGGTGATCTAGAGTTTTTTTGCCTCTAGTTGCACAGGTGACATGCTGGTACAAATGTGGTAAGACAGATTTCAGTTTCAATAACATTACTGGCCACTAAGAGCACCTCCTCTGGATCAAAATGTTCTTGTTTGCTTATGGTTCTATACAGCTTGTTTAGTGCGGTTTGTGGTTCACGGAATCTCGTGATGTGCCGGCTTTGTCCATACAGCCAGCTGGGTTCTCAGTATATCGTCCAGACAGGAATAAAGAACTCTCTGGGGAGAAGAAAGGCGGTGGTTTATGTTTCATGATTAACTACTCATGGTGTGATTGTGATAACATACAGCAATTAAAGTCCCTTTGTTCACCCAACCTAGAATACCTCACAATCAAATGCCGATGCTATTACCTCCCAAGAGAATTCTCTTTGGTTATAGTCACAGCGGTGTATATTCCCTCTCAAGCCAATACCACGAAGGCCATCAAAGGACTACACTGGACTTAATGCAAACTGGAAACCACATATCATGAGGCCGCATTTATAGTAGGTGGGGATTTTAATAAAGCAAATTTTATGAAAATGCTACCGAAGATCTATCAACACATTGACTGTAGTACTCGATCTGGAAAAAGACTCGTCAACTGCTACTACCCCTTTCGATATGCCTACAAGGCCCTCCCTGATCTCCTTTCTGCAAATCAGATCATGACTCCATTTTGCTCCTTCCTATAGACAGAAACTCAAACAAGACGTGCCCGTGCTAAGGTCAATTCAGCACTCGTCTGACCAATCTAAATACATGCTTCAAGATTGCTTTGATCACATGGACTGGGATATGTTCCGGGCAGCCTCTGAGAATAACATTAATGTGTACAAGGACACGGTGACTGAGTTCATCAGGAAGTGTATAGGGGACAAATTGGAGTCGCAATTCAACGGCTCAGACGCCAGAAGTACATATGTGGCAGGGTATACAGACAATCACAGATTATAAAGGGAAAACCAGCCACATCGCAAACACCGACTTCTTGCCCCCTAGGACAAGCTAAACACCTTCGCCTGCTTTGATGATAATACAGTGCCACCGTGACAGCCCACTCCCAAGGACTGTGGAATTTCGTTCTCTGTGGCCGACGTAAGTAAGACATTTAAGGGTGTTAAGCCTTGAAAGGCTGCAGGCCCAGACGGCATCCCTAGCCGCATCCTCAGAGCACGCCCAGACCAGCTGGCTGAAGTGTTTACAGACAAATTCAATATCTACCTATTCCAGTCTACTGTACCTAAGAAAGCAAAGGTAACTGAAGTAAATGACTATTGCCCTGAAGTAAATGACTATAGCCCTGTAGCACTCACCTCTGTGATCATGAAGTGCTTTGAGAGACTAGTCAAGGATCATATCACCTCTACCTTACCTGACACCCTAGACCCAATTAAATTTGCTTACCGCTGTCACACCCTGGTCGAAGTATATTGTGTTTGTCTTTATTTATTTGGTCAGGCCGGTGTGTGACATGGGTTTATTGTGGTGTGTTTTGTCTTGGGGTTTTGTTAGGTATTGGGTGTGTGGCTTAGTGGGGGTATCTAGCAAAGTCTATGGCTGTCTGGAGTTGTTCTCAATCAGAGGCAGGTGTTTATCGTTGTCTCTGATTGGGAACCATATTTAGGCAGCCATATTCTTTGAGTGTTTTGTGGGTGATTGTTCCTGTCTTTGTGTTTGCACCGGATAGGGCTGTTTCGGTTTTCACATTTCATTATTTTGTAGTTTCTTCATGTATAGTTTTTTTCCTCCATTAAAATATCATGAATCATCATCACGCTGCATTTTGGTCCGAATCTCCTTCTCCACAAGAAAGCCGTTACAACCGCCCCCAAAAATCCACATACGATGCTATCACCATCACACTACACACTGCCCTATCCCATCTGGACAAGACGAATACCTATGTAAGAATGCTGTTCATTGACTATAGCTCAGCCTTCAACACAATAGTATTCTCCAAGCTCATCATTAAGCTCGGGGCCCTGGGTCTGAACCCCACCCTGTGTAACTGGATCCTGGACTTCCTGATGGGCTGCCCACAGGTGGTGAAGGTAGGAAATAATACCTCCACTTCGCTGATCCTCAACACAGGGGCCCCACAAGGGTACATGTTCAGCCCACTCCTGCATTCCCTGTTCACCCATGACTGTGTGGCCATGCACGCCTCCAACTCAACCATCAAATTTGCAGACGACACAACAGTAGTAGGCCTGATTACCAACAATAATGAGCCAGCCTACAGGGAGGAGGTGAGGACCCTGGCGGAGTCATGCCAACCTCTCCCTCAACGTCAACAAAATGAAGGAGCTGATCGTGGACCTCAGGAAACAGCCCCTAAGGTGGAAAGC